>NW_027288638.1:0-119284 GCF_037038585.1 Patagioenas fasciata
TAAACCTAAAATCTAAACCTAACCCCAAATCTAAACCTAACCCCTAATCTAAACCTAAAATCTAAACCTAACCCCAAATCTAAACCTAACCCCAAATCTAAACCTAAAATCTAAACCTAACCCCAAATCTAACCTAACCCCAAATCTAAACCTAAAATCTAAACCTAACCCCAAATCTAAACCTAAAATCTAAACCTAACCCCAAATCTAAACCTAACCCCAAATCTAAACCTAAAATCTAAACCTAACCCCAAATCTAAACCTAAAATCTAAACCTAACCCCAAATCTAAACCTAACCCCAAATCCAAACCTAAAATCTAAACCTAACCCCAAATCTAAACCTAAAATCTAAACCTAACCCCAAATCTAAACCTAAAATCTAAACCAAAAATCTAAACCTAACCCCAAATTTAAACCTAAAATCTAAACCTAACCCCAAATCTAAACCTAAAATCTAAACCTAACCCCAAATCTAAACCTAAAATCTAAACCTAACCCCAAGTCTAAACCTAACCCCAAATCTAAACCTAAAATCTAAACCTAACCCCAAATCCAAACCTAAAATCTAAACCTAACCCCAAATCTAAACCTAACCCCAAATCTAAACCTAAAATCTAAACCTAACCCCAAATCTAAACCTAAAATCTAAACCTAACCCCAAATCTAAACCTAACCCCTAATCTAAACCTAAAATCTAAACCTAACCCCAAATCTAAACCTAAAATCTAAACCTAACCCAAATCTAAACTTAACCCCAAATCTAAACCTAAAATCTAAACCTAACCCCAAATCTAAACCTAACCCCAAATCTAAAACTAAAATCTAAACCTAACCCCCAAATCTAAACCTAAAATCTAAACCTAACCCCAAATTTAAATCTAACACCAAATCTAAACCTAAAATCTAAACCTAACCCCAAATCTAAACCTTACCCCAAATCTAAAACTAAAATCTAAACCTAACCCCAAATCTAAACCTAAAATCTAAACCTACCCAAATCTAAACCTAAAATCTAAACCTAACCCAAATCTAAACCTAAAATCTAAACCTAACCCCAAATCTAAACCTAAAATCTAAACCTAACACCAAATCTAAACCTAACCCCAAATCTAAACCTAAAATCTAAACTTAACCCCAAATCTAAACCTAAAATCTAAACCTAACCCCAAATCTAAACCTAACCCCAAATCTAAACCTAAAATCTAAACCTAACCCCAAATCTAAACCTAAAATATAAACCTAACCCCAAGTCTAAACCTAACCCCAAATCTAAACCTAAAATATAAACCTAACCCCAAATCTAAACCTAACCCCAAATCTAAACCTAAAATCTAAACCTAACCCCAAATCTAACCCTAAAATCTAAACCTAACCCCAAATCTAAACCCCAAATCTAAACCTAACCCCAAATCTAAACCTAACTCCAAATCTAAACCTAAAATCTAAACCTAACCCCAAATCTAAACCTAACCCCAATCTAAACCTAAAATCTAAACCTAACCCCAAATCTAAACCTTAAATCTAAACCTAAAATCTAAACCTAACCCCAAATTTAAACCTAAAATCTAAACCTAACCCCAAATCTAAACCTAAAATGTAAACCTAACCCCAAATCTAAACCTAAAATCTAAACCTAACCCCAAATCTAAACCTAACCCCTAATCTAAACCTAAAATCTAAACCTAAGCCCAAATCTAAACCTAAAATCTAAACCTAACCCCAAATCTAAACCTAACCCCATATCTAAACCTAAAATCTAAACCTAACCCCAAATCTAAACCTAAAATCTAAACCTAACCCCAAATCTAAACCTAAAATCTAAACCTAACCCCAAGTCTAAACCTAACCCCAAATCTAAACCTAAAATCTAAACCTAACCCCAAATCTAAACCTTAAATCTAAACCTAAAATCTAAACCTAACCCCAAATTTAAACCTAAAATCTAAACCTACCCCCAAATCTAAACCTAAAATCTAAACCTAACCCCAAATCTAAACCTAAAATCTAAACCTAACCCCAAATCTAAACCTAACCCCAAATCTAAACCTAAAATCTAAACCTAACCCCAAATCTAAACCTAACCCCAAATCTAAACCTAAAATCTAAACCTAACCCCAAATCTAAACCTAAAATCTAAACCTAACCCCAAATCTAAACCTAACCCCAAATCTAAACCTAAAATCTAAACCTAACCCCAAATCTAAACCTAAAATCTAAACCTAAACCCAAATCTAAACCTAACCCCAAATCTAAACCTAAAATCTAAACCTAACCCCAAATCTAAACCTAACCCCAAATCTAAACCTAAAATCTAAACCTAACCCCAAATCTAAACCTAAAATCTAAACCTAACCCCAAATCTAAACCTAACCCCAAATCTAAACCTAAAATCTAAACCTAACCCCAAATCTAAACCTAAAATCTAAACCTAACCCCAAATCTAAACCTAAAATCTAAACCTAACCCCAAATCTAAACCTAAAATCTAAACGTAACCCCAAATCTAAACCTAACCCCAAATCTAAACCTAACCCCAAATCCAAACCTAAAATCTAAACCTAACCCCAAATCTAAACCTAAAATCTAAACCTAACCCCAAATCTAAACCTAAAATCTAAACCAAAAATCTAAACCTAACCCCAAATTTAAACCTAAAATCTAAACCTAACCCCAAATCTAAACCTAAAATCTAAACCTAACCCCAAATCTAAACCTAAAATCTAAACCTAACCCCAAATCCAAACCTAAAATCTAAACCTAACCCCAAATCTAAACCTAACCCCAAATCTAAACCTAAAATCTAAACCTAACCCCAAATCTAAACCTAAAATCTAAACCTAACCCCAAATCTAAACCTAACCCCTAATCTAAACCTAAAATCTAAACCTAACCCCAAATCTAAACCTTAAATCTAAACCTAAAATCTAAACCTAACCCCAAATCTAAACCTAACCCCAAATCTAAACCTAAAATCTAAACCTAACCCCAAATCTAAACCTAACCCCAAATCTAAAACTAAAATCTAAACCTAACCCCAAATCTAAACCTAAAATCTAAACCTAACCCCAAATTTAAACCTAACCCCAAATCTAAACCTAAAATCTAAACCTAACCCCAAATCTAAACCTTACCCCAAATCTAAAACTAAAATCTAAACCTAACCCCAAATCTAAACCTAAAATCTAAACCTAACCCAAATCTAAACCTAAAATCTAAACCTAACCCCAAATCTAAACCTAAAATCTAAACCTAACCCCAAATCTAAACCTAAAATCTAAACCTAACACCAAATCTAAACCTAACCCCAAATCTAAACCTAAAATCTAAACTTAACCCCAAATCTAAACCTAAAATCTAAACCTAACCCCAAATCTAAAACTAACCCCAAATCTAAACCTAAAATCTAAACCTAACCCCAAATCTAAACCTAAAATCTAAATCTAACCCCAAGTCTAAACCTAACCCCAAATCTAAACCTAAAATATAAACCTAACCCCAAATCTAAACCTAACCCCAAATCTAAACCTAAAATCTAAACCTAACCCCAAATCTAAACCTAAAATCTAAACCTAACCCCAAATCTAAACCCCAAATCTAAACCTAACCCCAAATCTAAACCTAACTCCAAATCTAAACCTAAAATCTAAACATAACCCCAAATCTAAACCTAACCCCAAATCTAAACCTAAAATCTAAACCTAACCCCAAATCTAAACCTTAAATCTAAACCTAAAATCTAAACCTAACCCCAAATTTAAACCTAAAATCTAAACCTAACCCCAAATCTAAACCTAAAATCTAAACCTAACCCCAAATCTAAACCTAAAATCTAAACCTAACCCCAAATCTAAACCTAACCCCTAATCTAAACCTAAAATCTAAACCTAAGCCCAAATCTAAACCTAAAATCTAAACCTAACCCCAAATCTAAACCTAACCCCATATCTAAACCTAAAATCTAAACCTAACCCCAAATCTAAACCTAAAATCTAAACCTAACCCCAAATCTAAACCTAAAATCTAAACCTAACCTAAAATCTAAACCTAACCCCAAATCTAAACCTAAAATCTAAACCTAACCCCAAATCTAAACCTTAAATCTAAACCTAAAATCTAAACCTAACCCCAAATTTAAACCTAAAATCTAAACCTACCCCCAAATCTAAACCTAAAATCTAAACCTAACCCCAAATCTAAACCTAAAATCTAAACCTAACCCCAAATCTAAACCTAAAATCTAAACCTAACCCCAAATCTAAACCTAAACCCTAATCTAAACCTAAAATCTAAACCTAACCCCAAATCTAAACCTAAAATCTAAACCTAACCCCAAATTTAAACCTAACCCCAAATCTAAAACTAAATTCTAAACCTAAAATCTAAACCTAACCCCAAATCTAAACCTAAAATCTAAACCTAACCCCAAGTCTAAACCTAACCCCAAATCTAAACCTAAAATCTAAACCTAACCCCAAATCTAAACCTAAAATCTAAACCTAACCCCAAATCTAAACCTAACCCCAAATCTAAACCTAAAATCTAAACCTAACCCCAAATCTAAACCTTAAATCTAAACCTAAAATCTAAACCTAACCCCAAATTTAAACCTAAAATCTAAACCTAACCCCAAATCTAAACCTAAAATCTAAACCTAACCCCAAATCTAAACCTAACCCCAAATCTAAACCTAAAATCTAAACCTAACCCCAAATCTAAACCTAACCCCAAATCTAAACCTAAAATCTAAACCTAACCCCCAATCTAAACCTAACCCCAAATCTAAACCTAAAATCTAAACCTAACCCCAAATCTAAACCTAAAATGTAAACCTAACCCCAAATCTAAACCTAAAATCTAAACCTAACCCCAAATCTAACCCTAAAATCTAAACCTAACCCCAAATCTAAACCCCAAATCTAAACCTAACCCCAAATCTAAACCCCAAATCTTAATCTAAAATCTAAACCTAACCCCAAATCTAAACCTAAAATCTAAACCTAACCCCAAATCTGAACCTAAAATCTAAACCTAACCCGAAATCTGAACCTAAAATCTAAACCTAACCCCAAATCTAAACCTAAAATCTAAACCTAACCCCAAATCTAAACCTAACCCCAAATCTAAACCTAAAATCTAAACCTAAACCCAAATCTAAACCCCAAATCTAAACCTAAAATCTAAACCTAACCCCAAATGTAAACCCAAGCCCAAATCTTAACCTAAAATCTAAACCTAACCCCACATCTAAACATAAAATCTAAACCTAACCCCAAATCTAAACCTAAAATCTAAACTTAACCCCAAATCTAAACCTAACCCCAAATCTAAACCTCAAATATAAACCTAACCCCAAATCTAAACCTAACCCCAAATCTAAACCTAACCCCAAGTCTAAACCAAAAATCTAAACCTAAACCCAAATCTAAACCTAACCCCAAATCTAAACCTAAAATCTAAACCTAACCCCAAATCTAAACCTAACCCCAAATCTAAACCTAAAATCTAAACCTAACCCCAAATCTAAACCTAAAATCTAAACCTAACCCCAAATCTAAACCTAACCCCAAATCTAAACCTAAAATCTAAACCTAACCCGAAATCTAACCCTAAAATCTAAACCTAACCCCAAATCTAAACCCCAAATCTAAACCTAACCCCAAATCTAAACCCCAAATCTAAACCTAAAATCTAAACCTAACCCCAAATCTAAACCTAAAATCTAAACCTAACCCCAAATCTGAACCTAAAATCTAAACCTAACCCGCAATCTGAACCTAAAATCTAAACCTAACCCCAAATCTAAACCTAAAATCTAAACCTAACCCCAAATCTAAACCTAAAATCTAAACCTAACCCCAAATCTAAACCCCAAATCTAAGCCTAAAATCTAAACCTAACCCCAAATGTAAACCCAAGCCCAAATCTTAACCTAAAATCTAAACCTAACCCCAAATCTAAACCTAAAATCTAAACCTAACCCCAAATCTAAACCTAAAATCTAAACTTAACCCCAAATCTAAACCTAACTCCAAATCTAAATCTCAAATCTAAACCTAACCCCAAATCTAAACCTAACCCCAAATCTAAACCTAACCCCTAATCTAAACCTAAAATCTAAACCTAACCCCAAATCTAAACCTAACATCTAAAACTAACCCCAAATCTAAACCTAACCCCAAATCTAAACCTAAAATCTAAACCTAACCCCAAATCTAAACCTAAAATCTAAACCTAACCCCAAGTCAAAACCTAACCCCAAATCTAAACCTAAAATCTAAACCTAACCCCAAATCCAAACCTAAAATCTAAACCTAACCCCAAATCTAAACCTAACCCCAAATCTAAACCTAAAATCTAAACCTAACCCCAAATCTAAACCTAAAATCTAAACCTAACCCCAAATCTAAACCTAAAACCTAAACCTAACCCCAAATCTAAACCTAACCCCAAATCTAAACCTTAAATCTAAACCTAACCCCAAATCTAAACCTAAAATCTAAACCTAACCCCAAATCTAAACCTAACCCCAAATCTAAACCTAAAATATAAACCTAACCCCAAATCTAAACCTAACCCCAAATCTAAACCTAAAATCTAAACCTAACCCCAAATATAAATCTAAAATCTAAACCTAACCCCAAATATAAACCTAAAATCTAAACCTAACCCCAAATCTAAACCTAAAATCTAAACCTAACCCCAAATCTAAACCTAACCCCAAATCTAAACCTAAAATCTAAACCTAACCCGAAATCTAAACCTAAAATCTAAACCTAACCCCAAATCTAAACCTAACCCCTAAATTAAAACTATAATCTAAACCTAACCCCAAATCTAAACCTAAAATGTAAACCTAACCCCAAATCTAAACCTAACCCCAAATCTAAACCTAAAATCTAAACCTAACCCCAAATCTAAACCTAACCCCATATCTAAACCTAAAATCTAAACCTAACCCCAAATCTAAACCTAAAATCTAAACCTAACCCCAAATCTAAACCTTACCCCAAATATAAACCTAAAATCTAAACCTAACCCCAAATGTAAACCTAAAATCTAAACCTAACCCCAAATCTAAACCCCAAATCTAAACCTAAAATCTAAACCTAACTCCAAATGTAAACCCAAGCCCAAATCTTAACCTAAAATCTAAACCTAACCCCAAATCTAAACCTAAAATCTAAACCTAACCCCAAATCTAAACCTAAAATCTAAACTTAACCCCAAATCTAAACCTAACTCCAAATCTAAACCTCAAATCTAAACCTAACCCCAAATCTAAACCTAACCCCAAGTCTAAACCTAACCCCAAATCTAAACCTAAAATCTAAACCTAACCCCAAATCCAAACCTAAAATCTAAACCTAACCCCAAATCTAAACCTAACCCCAAATCTAAACCTAAAATCTAAACCTAACCCCAAATCTAAACCTAAAATCTAAACCTAACCCCAAATCTAAACCTAACCCCAAATCTAAACCTAAAATCTAAACCTAACCCAAATCTAAACCTAAAATCTAAACCTAACCCCAAATCTAAACCTAACCCCAAATCTAAACCTAAAATCTAAACCTAACCCCAAATCTAAACCTAAAATCTAAACCTAACCCCAAGTCTAAACCTAACCCCAAATCTAAACCTAAAATATAAACCTAACCCCAAATCTAAACCTAACCCCAAATCTAAACCTAAAATCTAAACCTAACCCCAAATCTAAACCTAAAATCTAAACCTAACCCCAAATCTAAACCTAAAATCTAAACCTAACCCCAAATCTAAACCTAACTCCAAATCTAAACCTAAAATCTAAACCTAACCCCAAATCTAAACCTAAAATCTAAACCTAACCCCAAATTTAAACCTTAAATCTAAACCTAAAATCTAAACCTAACCCCAAATTTAAACCTAAAATCTAAACCTAACCCCAAATCTAAACCTAAAATCTAAACCTAACCCCAAATCTAAACCTAAAATCTAAACCTAACCCCAAATCTAAACCTAACCCCTAATCTAAACCTAAAATCTAAACCTAAGCCCAAATCTAAACCTAAAATCTAAACCTAACACCAAATCTAAACCTAACCCCATATCTAAACCTAAAATCTAAAAAAAACCCCAAATCTAAACCTAAAATCTAAACCTAACCCCAAATCTAAACCTAAAATCTAAACCTAACCCCAAATCTAAACCTAAAATCTAAACCTAACCCCAAGTCTAAACCTAACCCCAAATCTAAACCTAAAATCTAAACCTAACCCCAAATCTAAACCTTAAATCTAAACCTAAAATCTAAACCTAACCCCAAATTTAAACCTAAAATCTAAACCTACCCCCAAATCTAAACCTAAAATCTAAACCTAACCCCAAATCTAAACCTAAAATCTAAACCTAACCCCAAATCTAAACCTAACCCGAAATCTAAACCTAAAATCTAAACCTAACCCCAAATCTAAACCTAACCCCAAATCTAAACCTAAAATCTAAACCTAACCCCAAATCTAAACCTAAAATCTAAACCTAACCCCAAATCTAAACCTAACCCCAAATCTAAACCTAAAATCTAAACCTAACCCCAAATCTAAACCTAACCCCAAATCTAAACCTAAAATCTAAACCTAACCCCAAATCTAAACCTAAAATCTAAACCTAACCCCAAATCTAAACCTAACCCCAAATCTAAACCTAAAATCTAAACCTAACCCCAAATCTAAACCTAAAATCTAAACCTAACCCCAAATCTAAACCTAAAATCTAAACGTAACCCCAAATCTAAACCTAACCCCAAATCTAAACCTAACCCCAAATCCAAACCTAAAATCTAAACCTAACCCCAAATCTAAACCTAAAATCTAAACCTAACCCCAAATCTAAACCTAAAATCTAAACCAAAAATCTAAACCTAACCCCAAATTTAAACCTAAAATCTAAACCTAACCCCAAATCTAAACCTAAAATCTAAACCTAACCACAAATCTAAACCTAAAATCTAAACCTAACCCCAAGTCTAAACCTAACCCCAAATCTAAACCTAAAATCTAAACCTAACCCCAAATCCAAACCTAAAATCTAAACCTAACCCCAAATCTAAACCTAACCCCAAATCTAAACCTAAAATCTAAACCTAACCCCAAATCTAAACCTAAAATCTAAACCTAACCCCAAATCTAAACCTAACCCCTAATCTAAACCTAAAATCTAAACCTAACCCCAAATCTAAACCTAAAATCTAAACCTAACCCCAAATCTAAACCTAACCCCAAATCTAAACCTAAAATCTAAACCTAACCCCAAATTTAAACCTAACCCCAAATCTAAAACTAAAATCTAAACCTAACGCCAAATCTAAACCTAAAATCTAAACCTAACCCCAAATTTAAACCTAACACCAAATCTAAACCTAAAATCTAAACCTAACCCCAAATCTAAACCTTACCCCAAATCTAAAACTAAAATCTAAACCTAACCCCAAATCTAAACCTAAAATCTAAACCTAACCCAAATCTAAACCTAAAATCTAAACCTAACCCCAAATCTAAACCTAAAATCTAAACCTAACCCCAAATCTAAACCTAAAATCTAAACCTAACCCCAAATCTAAACCTAACCCCAAATCTAAACCTAAAATCTAAACCTAACCCCAAATCTAAACCTAAAATCTAAATCTAACCCCAAGTCTAAACCTAACCCCAAATCTAAACCTAAAATCTAAACCTAACCCCAAATCTAAACCTAACCCCAAATCTAAACCTAAAATCTAAACCTAACCCCAAATCTAAACCTAAAATCTAAACCTAACCCCAAATCTAAACCCCAAATCTAAACCTAACCCCAAATCTAAACCTAACTCCAAATCTAAACCTAAAACCTAAACCTAACCCCAAATCTAAACCTAACCCCAAATCTAAACCTAAAATCTAAACCTAACCCCAAATCTAAACCTTAAATCTAAACCTAAAATCTAAACCTAACCCCAAATTTAAACCTAAAATCTAAACCTAACCCCAAATCTAAACCTAAAATCTAAACCTAACCCCAAATCTAAACCTAAAATCTAAACCTAACCACAAATCTAAACCTAACCCCTAATCTAAACCTAAAATCTAAACCTAAGCCCAAATCTAAACCTAAAATCTAAACCTAACCCCAAATCTAAACCTAACCCCATATCTAAACATAAAATCTAAACCTAACCCCAAATCTAAACCTAAAATCTAAACCTAACCCCAAATCTAAACCTAAAATCTAAATCTAACCTAAAATCTAAACCTAACCCCAAATCTAAACCTAAAATCTAAACCTAACCCCAAATCTAAACCTTAAATCTAAACCTAAAATCTAAACCTGACCCCAAATTTAAACCTAAAATCTAAACCTACCCCCAAATCTAAACCTAAAATCTAAACCTAACCCCAAATCTAAACCTAAAATCTAAACCTAACCCCAAATCTAAACCTAAAATCTAAACCTAACCCCAAATCTAAACCTAAACCCTAATCTAAACCTAAAATCTAAACCTAACCCCAAATCTAAACCTAAAATCTAAACCTAACCCCAAATTTAAACCTAACCCCAAATCTAAAACTAAATTCTAAACCTAAAATCTAAACCTAACCCCAAATCTAAACCTAAAATCTAAACCTAACCCCAAGTCTAAACCTAACCCCAAATCTAAACCTAAAATCTAAACCTAACCCCAAATTTAAACCTAAAATCTAAACCTAACCCCAAATCTAAACCTAACCCCAAATCAAAACCTAAAATCTAAACCTAACCCCAAATCTAAACCTTACCCCAAATATAAACCTAAAATCTAAACCTAACCCCAAATCTAAACCTAAAATCTAAACCTAACCCCAAATCTAAACCTAAAATCTAAACCTAACCCCAAATCTAAACCTAACCCCAAATCTAAACCTAAAATCTAAACCTAACCCCAAATCTAAACCTTAAATCTAAACCTAAAATCTAAACCTAACCCCAAATTTAAACCTAAAATCTAAACCTAACCCCAAATCTAAACCTAAAATCTAAACCTAACCCCAAATCTAAACCTAACCCCAAATCTAAACCTAAAATCTAAACCTAACCCCAAATCTAAACCTAACCCCAAATCTAAACCTAAAATCTAAACCTAACCCCCAATCTAAACCTAACCCCAAATCTAAACCTAAAATCTAAACCTAACCCCAAATCTAAACCTAAAATGTAAACCTAACCCCAAATCTAAACCTAAAATCTAAACCTAACCCCAAATCTAACCCTAAAATCTAAACCTAACCCCAAATCTAAACCCCAAATCTAAACCTAACCCCAAATCTAAACCCCAAATCTTAATCTAAAATCTAAACCTAACCCGAAATCTAAACCTAAAATCTAAACCTAACCCCAAATCTGAACCTAAAATCTAAACCTAACCCGAAATCTGAACCTAAAATCTAAACCTAACCCCAAATCTAAACCTAAAATCTAAACCTAACCCCAAATCTAAACCTAACCCCAAATCTAAACCTAAAATCTAAACCTAAACCCAAATCTAAACCCCAAATCTAAACCTAAAATCTAAACCTAACCCCAAATGTAAACCCAAGCCCAAATCTTAACCTAAAATCTAAACCTAACCCCAAATCTAAACCTAAAATCTAAACCTAACCCCAAATCTAAACCTAAAATCTAAACTTAACCCCAAATCTAAACCTAACCCCAAATCTAAACCTCAAATATAAACCTAACCCCAAATCTAAACCTAACCCCAAATCTAAACCTAACCCCTAATCTAAACCTAAAATCTAAACCTAACCCCAAATCTAAACCTAACATATAAACCTAACCCCAAATCTAAACCTAACCCCAAATCTAAACCTAAAATCTAAACCTAACCCCAAGTCTAAACCTAACCCCAAATTTAAACCTAAAATCTAAACCTAACCCCAAATCTAAACCCCAAATCTAAACCTAACCCCAAATCTAAACCTAACCCCAAATCTAAACCAAAAATCTAAACCTAAACCCAAATCTAAACCTAACCCCAAATCTAAACCTAAAATCTAAACCTAACCCCAAATCTAAACCTAAAATCTAAACCTAACCCCAAATCTAAACCTAAAATCTAAACCTAACCCCAAGTCTAAACCTAACCCCAAATCTAAACCTAAAATCTAAACCTAACCCCAAATCCAAACCTAAAATCTAAACCTAACCCCAAATCTAAACCTAACCCCTAAACTAAACCTAAAATCTAAACCTAACCCCAAATCTAAACCTAAAATCTAAACCTAACCCCAAATCTAAACCTAACCCCAAATCTAAAACTAAAATCTAAACCTAACCCCAAATCTAAACCTAACCCCATATCTAAACCTAAAATCTAAACCTAACCCCAAATCTAAACCTAAAATCTAAACCTAACCCCAAATCTAAACCTTACCCCAAATATAAACCTAAAATCTAAACCTAACCCCAAATCTAAACCTAAAATCTAAACCTAACCCCAAATCTAAACCTAAAATCTAAACCTAACCCCAAATCTAAACCTAAAATCTAAACCTAACCCCAAATCTAAACCTAAAATCTAAACCTAACGCCAAATCTAAACCTAACCCCAAATCTAAACCTTAAATCTAAACCTAACCCCAAATCTAAACCTAAAATCTAAACCTAACCCCAAATCTAAACCTAACCCCAAATCTAAACCTAAAATCTAAACCTAACCCCAAATCTAAACCTAAAATCTAAACCTAACCCCAAATCTAAACCTAACCCCAAATCTAAACCTAAAATCTAAACCTAACCCCAAATCTAACCCTAAAATCTAAACCTAACCCCAAATCTAAACCCCAAATCTAAACCTAACCCCAAATCTAAACCCCAAATCTAAACCTAAAATCTAAACCTAACCCCAAATCTAAACCTAAAATCTAAACCTAACCCCAAATCTGAACCTAAAATCTAAACCTAACCCGCAATCTGAACCTAAAATCTAAACCTAACCCCAAATCTAAACCTAAAATCTAAACCTAACCCCAAATCTAAACCTAACCCCAAATCTAAACCTAAAATCTAAACCTAACCCCAAATCTAAACCCCAAATCTAAGCCTAAAATCTAAACCTAACCCCAAATGTAAACCCAAGCCCAAATCTTAACCTAAAATCTAAACCTAACCCCAAATCTAAACCTAAAATCTAAACCTAACCCCAAATCTAAACCTAAAATCTAAACTTAACCCCAAATCTAAACCTAACTCCAAATCTAAATCTCAAATCTAAACCTAACCCCAAATCTAAACCTAACCCCAAATCTAAACCTAACCCCTAATCTAAACCTAAAATCTAAACTTAACCCCAAATCTAAACCTAACATCTAAAACTCACCCCAAATCTAAACCTAAACCCTAATCTAAACCTAAAATCTAAACCTAACCCCAAATCTAAACCTAAAATCTAAACCTAACCCCAAATTTAAACCTAACCCCAAATCTAAAACTAAATTCTAAACCTAAAATCTAAACCTAACCCCAAATCTAAACCTAAAATCTAAACCTAACCCCAAGTCTAAACCTAACCCCAAATCTAAACCTAAAATCTAAACCTAACCCCAAATCTAAACCTAAAATCTAAACCTAACCCCAAATCTAAACCTAACCCCAAATCTAAACCTAAAATCTAAACCTAACCCCAAATCTAAACCTTAAATCTAAACCTAAAATCTAAACCTAACCCCAAATTTAAACCTAAAATCTAAACCTAACCCCAAATCTAAACCTAAAATCTAAACCTAACCCCAAATCTAAACCTAACCCCAAATCTAAACCTAAAATCTAAACCTAACCCCAAATCTAAACCTAACCCCAAATCTAAACCTAAAATCTAAACCTAACCCCCAATCTAAACCTAACCCCAAATCTAAACCTAAAATCTAAACCTAACCCCAAATCTAAACCTAAAATGTAAACCTAACCCCAAATCTAAACCTAAAATCTAAACCTAACCCCAAATCTAACCCTAAAATCTAAACCTAACCCCAAATCTAAACCCCAAATCTAAACCTAACCCCAAATCTAAACCCCAAATCTTAATCTAAAATCTAAACCTAACCCCAAATCTAAACCTAAAATCTAAACCTAACCCCAAATCTGAACCTAAAATCTAAACCTAACCCGAAATCTGAACCTAAAATCTAAACCTAACCCCAAATCTAAACCTAAAATCTAAACCTAACCCCAAATCTAAACCTAACCCCAAATCTAAACCTAAAATCTAAACCTAAACCCAAATCTAAACCCCAAATCTAAACCTAAAATCTAAACCTAACCCCAAATGTAAACCCAAGCCCAAATCTTAACCTAAAATCTAAACCTAACCCCAAATCTAAACCTAAAATCTAAACCTAACCCCAAATCTAAACCTAAAATCTAAACTTAACCCCAAATCTAAACCTAACCCCAAATCTAAACCTAAAATATAAACCTAACCCCAAATCTAAACCTAACCCCAAATCTAAACCTAACCCCAAGTCTAAACCAAAAATCTAAACCTAAACCCAAATCTAAACCTAACCCCAAATCTAAACCTAAAATCTAAACCTAACCCCAAATCTAAACCTAACCCCAAATCTAAACCTAAAATCTAAACCTAACCCCAAATCTAAACCTAAAATCTAAACCTAACCCCAAATCTAAACCTAACCCCAAATCTAAACCTAAAATCTAAACCTAACCCCAAATCTAACCCTAAAATCTAAACCTAACCCCAAATCTAAACCCCAAATCTAAACCTAACCCCAAATCTAAACCCCAAATCTAAACCTAAAATCTAAACCTAACCCCAAATCTAAACCTAAAATCTAAACCTAACCCCAAATCTGAACCTAAAATCTAAACCTAACCCGCAATCTGAACCTAAAATCTAAACCTAACCCCAAATCTAAACCTAAAATCTAAACCTAACCCCAAATCTAAACCTAAAATCTAAACCTAACCCCAAATCTAAACCCCAAATCTAAGCCTAAAATCTAAACCTAACCCCAAATGTAAACCCAAGCCCAAATCTTAACCTAAAATCTAAACCTAACCCCAAATCTAAACCTAAAATCTAAACCTAACCCCAAATCTAAACCTAAAATCTAAACTTAACCCCAAATCTAAACCTAACTCCAAATCTAAATCTCAAATCTAAACCTA
Source organism: Patagioenas fasciata (assembly GCF_037038585.1). NCBI lineage: Eukaryota > Metazoa > Chordata > Aves > Columbiformes > Columbidae > Patagioenas > Patagioenas fasciata. The sequence goes on from NW_027288638.1 coordinate 15,178, forward strand.
ACCCCAAATCTAAACCTAACCCCAAATCTAAACCTAACCCCTAATCTAAACCTAAAATCTAAACCTAACCCCAAATCTAAACCTAACATCTAAAACTAACCCCAAATCTAAACCTAACCCCAAATCTAAACCTAAAATCTAAACCTAACCCCAAATCTAAACCTAAAATCTAAACCTAACCCCAAGTCAAAACCTAACCCCAAATCTAAACCTAAAATCTAAACCTAACCCCAAATCCAAACCTAAAATCTAAACCTAACCCCAAATCTAAACCTAACCCCAAATCTAAACCTAAAATCTAAACCTAACCCCAAATCTAAACCTAAAATCTAAACCTAACCCCAAATCTAAACCTAAAACCTAAACCTAACCCCAAATCTAAACCTAACCCCAAATCTAAACCTAAAATCTAAACCTAACCCCAAATCTAAACCTAAAATCTAAACCTAACCCCAAATCTAAACCTAACCCCAAATCTAAACCTAAAATATAAACCTAACCCCAAATCTAAACCTAACCCCAAATCTAAACCTAAAATCTAAACCTAACCCCAAATATAAATCTAAAATCTAAACCTAACCCCAAATATAAACCTAAAATCTAAACCTAACCCCAAATCTAAACCTAAAATCTAAACCTAACCCCAAATCTAAACCTAACCCCAAATCTAAACCTAAAATCTAAACCTAACCCCAAATCTAAACCTAAAATCTAAACCTAACCCCAAATCTAAACCTAACCCCTAAATTAAAACTATAATCTAAACCTAACCCCAAATCTAAACCTAAAATGTAAACCTAACCCCAAATCTAAACCTAACCCCAAATCTAAACCTAAAATCTAAACCTAACCCCAAATCTAAACCTAACCCCATATCTAAACCTAAAATCTAAACCTAACCCCAAATCTAAACCTAAAATCTAAACCTAACCCCAAATCTAAACCTTACCCCAAATATAAACCTAAAATCTAAACCTAACCCCAAATGTAAACCTAAAATCTAAACCTAACCCCAAATCTAAACCCCAAATCTAAACCTAAAATCTAAACCTAACTCCAAATGTAAACCCAAGCCCAAATCTTAACCTAAAATCTAAACCTAACCCCAAATCTAAACCTAAAATCTAAACCTAACCCCAAATCTAAACCTAAAATCTAAACTTAACCCCAAATCTAAACCTAACTCCAAATCTAAACCTCAAATCTAAACCTAACCCCAAATCTAAACCTAACCCCAAGTCTAAACCTAACCCCAAATCTAAACCTAAAATCTAAACCTAACCCCAAATCCAAACCTAAAATCTAAACCTAACCCCAAATCTAAACCTAACCCCAAATCTAAACCTAAAATCTAAACCTAACCCCAAATCTAAACCTAAAATCTAAACCTAACCCCAAATCTAAACCTAACCCCAAATCTAAACCTAAAATCTAAACCTAACCCAAATCTAAACCTAAAATCTAAACCTAACCCCAAATCTAAACCTAACCCCAAATCTAAACCTAAAATCTAAACCTAACCCCAAATCTAAACCTAAAATCTAAACCTAACCCCAAGTCTAAACCTAACCCCAAATCTAAACCTAAAATATAAACCTAACCCCAAATCTAAACCTAACCCCAAATCTAAACCTAAAATCTAAACCTAACCCCAAATCTAAACCTAAAATCTAAACCTAACCCCAAATCTAAACCCCAAATCTAAACCTAACCCCAAATCTAAACCTAACTCCAAATCTAAACCTAAAATCTAAACCTAACCCCAAATCTAAACCTAAAATCTAAACCTAACCCCAAATCTAAACCTTAAATCTAAACCTAAAATCTAAACCTAACCCCAAATTTAAACCTAAAATCTAAACCTAACCCCAAATCTAAACCTAAAATCTAAACCTAACCCCAAATCTAAACCTAAAATCTAAACCTAACCCCAAATCTAAACCTAACCCCTAATCTAAACCTAAAATCTAAACCTAAGCCCAAATCTAAACCTAAAATCTAAACCTAACACCAAATCTAAACCTAACCCCATATCTAAACCTAAAATCTAAAAAAACCCCAAATCTAAACCTAAAATCTAAACCTAACCCCAAATCTAAACCTAAAATCTAAACCTAACCCCAAATCTAAACCTAAAATCTAAACCTAACCCCAAGTCTAAACCTAACCCCAAATCTAAACCTAAAATCTAAACCTAACCCCAAATCTAAACCTTAAATCTAAACCTAAAATCTAAACCTAACCCCAAATTTAAACCTAAAATCTAAACCTACCCCCAAATCTAAACCTAAAATCTAAACCTAACCCCAAATCTAAACCTAAAATCTAAACCTAACCCCAAATCTAAACCTAACCCGAAATCTAAACCTAAAATCTAAACCTAACCCCAAATCTAAACCTAACCCCAAATCTAAACCTAAAATCTAAACCTAACCCCAAATCTAAACCTAAAATCTAAACCTAACCCCAAATCTAAACCTAACCCCAAATCTAAACCTAAAATCTAAACCTAACCCCAAATCTAAACCTAAAATCTAAACCTAACCCCAAATCTAAACCTAACCCCAAATCTAAACCTAAAATCTAAACCTAACCCCAAATCTAAACCTAACCCCAAATCTAAACCTAAAATCTAAACCTAACCCCAAATCTAAACCTAAAATCTAAACCTAACCCCAAATCTAAACCTAACCCCAAATCTAAACCTAAAATCTAAACCTAACCCCAAATCTAAACCTAAAATCTAAACCTAACCCCAAATCTAAACCTAAAATCTAAACGTAACCCCAAATCTAAACCTAACCCCAAATCTAAACCTAACCCCAAATCCAAACCTAAAATCTAAACCTAACCCCAAATCTAAACCTAAAATCTAAACCTAACCCCAAATCTAAACCTAAAATCTAAACCAAAAATCTAAACCTAACCCCAAATTTAAACCTAAAATCTAAACCTAACCCCAAATCTAAACCTAAAATCTAAACCTAACCACAAATCTAAACCTAAAATCTAAACCTAACCCCAAGTCTAAACCTAACCCCAAATCTAAACCTAAAATCTAAACCTAACCCCAAATCCAAACCTAAAATCTAAACCTAACCCCAAATCTAAACCTAACCCCAAATCTAAACCTAAAATCTAAACCTAACCCCAAATCTAAACCTAAAATCTAAACCTAACCCCAAATCTAAACCTAACCCCTAATCTAAACCTAAAATCTAAACCTAACCCCAAATCTAAACCTAAAATCTAAACCTAACCCCAAATCTAAACCTAACCCCAATCTAAACCTAAAATCTAAACCTAACCCCAAATCTAAACCTAACCCCAAATCTAAAACTAAAATCTAAACCTAACGCCAAATCTAAACCTAAAATCTAAACCTAACCCCAAATTTAAACCTAACACCAAATCTAAACCTAAAATCTAAACCTAACCCCAAATCTAAACCTTACCCCAAATCTAAAACTAAAATCTAAACCTAACCCCAAATCTAAACCTAAAATCTAAACCTAACCCAAATCTAAACCTAAAATCTAAACCTAACCCCAAATCTAAACCTAAAATCTAAACCTAACCCCAAATCTAAACCTAAAATCTAAACCTAACACCAAATCTAAACCTAACCCCAAATCTAAACCTAAAATCTAAACTTAACCCCAAATCTAAACCTAAAATCTAAACCTAACCCCAAATCTAAACCTAACCCCAAATCTAAACCTAAAATCTAAACCTAACCCCAAATCTAAACCTAAAATCTAAATCTAACCCCAAGTCTAAACCTAACCCCAAATCTAAACCTAAAATATAAACCTAACCCCAAATCTAAACCTAACCCCAAATCTAAACCTAAAATCTAAACCTAACCCCAAATCTAAACCTAAAATCTAAACCTAACCCCAAATCTAAACCCCAAATCTAAACCTAACCCCAAATCTAAACCTAACTCCAAATCTAAACCTAAAATCTAAACATAACCCCAAATCTAAACCTAACCCCAAATCTAAACCTAAAATCTAAACCTAACCCCAAATCTAAACCTTAAATCTAAACCTAAAATCTAAACCTAACCCCAAATTTAAACCTAAAATCTAAACCTAACCCCAAATCTAAACCTAAAATCTAAACCTAACCCCAAATCTAAACCTAAAATCTAAACCTAACCCCAAATCTAAACCTAACCCCTAATCTAAACCTAAAATCTAAACCTAAGCCCAAATCTAAACCTAAAATCTAAACCTAACCCCAAATCTAAACCTAACCCCATATCTAAACCTAAAATCTAAACCTAACCCCAAATCTAAACCTAAAATCTAAACCTAACCCCAAATCTAAACCTAAAATCTAAACCTAACCTAAAATCTAAACCTAACCCCAAATCTAAACCTAAAATCTAAACCTAACCCCAAATCTAAACCTTAAATCTAAACCTAAAATCTAAACCTGACCCCAAATTTAAACCTAAAATCTAAACCTACCCCCAAATCTAAACCTAAAATCTAAACCTAACCCCAAATCTAAACCTAAAATCTAAACCTAACCCCAAATCTAAACCTAAAATCTAAACCTAACCCCAAATCTAAACCTAAACCCTAATCTAAACCTAAAATCTAAACCTAACCCCAAATCTAAACCTAAAATCTAAACCTAACCCCAAATTTAAACCTAACCCCAAATCTAAAACTAAATTCTAAACCTAAAATCTAAACCTAACCCCAAATCTAAACCTAAAATCTAAACCTAACCCCAAGTCTAAACCTAACCCCAAATCTAAACCTAAAATCTAAACCTAACCCCAAATTTAAACCTAAAATCTAAACCTAACCCCAAATCTAAACCTAACCCCAAATCAAAACCTAAAATCTAAACCTAACCCCAAATCTAAACCTTACCCCAAATATAAACCTAAAATCTAAACCTAACCCCAAATCTAAACCTAAAATCTAAACCTAACCCCAAATCTAAACCTAAAATCTAAACCTAACCCCAAATCTAAACCTAACCCCAAATCTAAACCTAAAATCTAAACCTAACCCCAAATCTAAACCTTAAATCTAAACCTAAAATCTAAACCTAACCCCAAATTTAAACCTAAAATCTAAACCTAACCCCAAATCTAAACCTAAAATCTAAACCTAACCCCAAATCTAAACCTAACCCCAAATCTAAACCTAAAATCTAAACCTAACCCCAAATCTAAACCTAACCCCAAATCTAAACCTAAAATCTAAACCTAACCCCCAATCTAAACCTAACCCCAAATCTAAACCTAAAATCTAAACCTAACCCCAAATCTAAACCTAAAATGTAAACCTAACCCCAAATCTAAACCTAAAATCTAAACCTAACCCCAAATCTAACCCTAAAATCTAAACCTAACCCCAAATCTAAACCCCAAATCTAAACCTAACCCCAAATCTAAACCCCAAATCTTAATCTAAAATCTAAACCTAACCCCAAATCTAAACCTAAAATCTAAACCTAACCCCAAATCTGAACCTAAAATCTAAACCTAACCCGAAATCTGAACCTAAAATCTAAACCTAACCCCAAATCTAAACCTAAAATCTAAACCTAACCCCAAATCTAAACCTAACCCCAAATCTAAACCTAAAATCTAAACCTAAACCCAAATCTAAACCCCAAATCTAAACCTAAAATCTAAACCTAACCCCAAATGTAAACCCAAGCCCAAATCTTAACCTAAAATCTAAACCTAACCCCAAATCTAAACCTAAAATCTAAACCTAACCCCAAATCTAAACCTAAAATCTAAACTTAACCCCAAATCTAAACCTAACCCCAAATCTAAACCTCAAATATAAACCTAACCCCAAATCTAAACCTAACCCCAAATCTAAACCTAACCCCTAATCTAAACCTAAAATCTAAACCTAACCCCAAATCTAAACCTAACATATAAACCTAACCCCAAATCTAAACCTAACCCCAAATCTAAACCTAAAATCTAAACCTAACCCCAAGTCTAAACCTAACCCCAAATTTAAACCTAAAATCTAAACCTAACCCCAAATCTAAACCCCAAATCTAAACCTAACCCCAAATCTAAACCTAACCCCAAATCTAAACCAAAAATCTAAACCTAAACCCAAATCTAAACCTAACCCCAAATCTAAACCTAAAATCTAAACCTAACCCCAAATCTAAACCTAAAATCTAAACCTAACCCCAAATCTAAACCTAAAATCTAAACCTAACCCCAAGTCTAAACCTAACCCCAAATCTAAACCTAAAATCTAAACCTAACCCCAAATCCAAACCTAAAATCTAAACCTAACCCCAAATCTAAACCTAACCCCTAAACTAAACATAAATCTAAACCTAACCCCAAATCTAAACCTAAAATCTAAACCTAACCCCAAATCTAAACCTAACCCCAAATCTAAAACTAAAATCTAAACCTAACCCCAAATCTAAACCTAACCCCATATCTAAACCTAAAATCTAAACCTAACCCCAAATCTAAACCTAAAATCTAAACCTAACCCCAAATCTAAACCTTACCCCAAATATAAACCTAAAATCTAAACCTAACCCCAAATCTAAACCTAAAATCTAAACCTAACCCCAAATCTAAACCTAAAATCTAAACCTAACCCCAAATCTAAACCTAAAATCTAAACCTAACCCCAAATCTAAACCTAAAATCTAAACCTAACCCCAAATCTAAACCTAACCCCAAATCTAAACCTTAAATCTAAACCTAACCCCAAATCTAAACCTAAAATCTAAACCTAACCCCAAATCTAAACCTAACCCCAAATCTAAACCTAAAATCTAAACCTAACCCCAAATCTAAACCTAAAATCTAAACCTAACCCCAAATCTAAACCTAACCCCAAATCTAAACCTAAAATCTAAACCTAACCCCAAATCTAACCCTAAAATCTAAACCTAACCCCAAATCTAAACCCCAAATCTAAACCTAACCCCAAATCTAAACCCCAAATCTAAACCTAAAATCTAAACCTAACCCCAAATCTAAACCTAAAATCTAAACCTAACCCCAAATCTGAACCTAAAATCTAAACCTAACCCGCAATCTGAACCTAAAATCTAAACCTAACCCCAAATCTAAACCTAAAATCTAAACCTAACCCCAAATCTAAACCTAACCCCAAATCTAAACCTAAAATCTAAACCTAACCCCAAATCTAAACCCCAAATCTAAGCCTAAAATCTAAACCTAACCCCAAATGTAAACCCAAGCCCAAATCTTAACCTAAAATCTAAACCTAACCCCAAATCTAAACCTAAAATCTAAACCTAACCCCAAATCTAAACCTAAAATCTAAACTTAACCCCAAATCTAAACCTAACTCCAAATCTAAATCTCAAATCTAAACCTAACCCCAAATCTAAACCTAACCCCAAATCTAAACCTAACCCCTAATCTAAACCTAAAATCTAAACCTAACCCCAAATCTAAACCTAACATCTAAAACTAACCCCAAATCTAAACCTAACCCCAAATCTAAACCTAAAATCTAAACCTAACCCCAAATCTAAACCTAAAATCTAAACCTAACCCCAAGTCAAAACCTAACCCCAAATCTAAACCTAAAATCTAAACCTAACCCCAAATCCAAACCTAAAATCTAAACCTAACCCCAAATCTAAACCTAACCCCAAATCTAAACCTAAAATCTAAACCTAACCCCAAATCTAAACCTAACCCCAAATCTAAACCTAAAATCTAAACCTAACCCCAAATCTAAACCTAAAATCTAAACCTAACCCCAAATCTAAACCTAACCCCAAATCTAAACCTAAAATCTAAACCTAACCCCAAATCTAAACCTAAAATCTAAACCTAACCCCAAATCTAAACCTAACCCCAAATCTAAACCTAAAATATAAACCTAACCCCAAATCTAAACCTAACCCCAAATCTAAACCTAAAATCTAAACCTAACCCCAAATATAAATCTAAAATCTAAACCTAACCCCAAATATAAACCTAAAATCTAAACCTAACCCCAAATCTAAACCTAAAATCTAAACCTAACCCCAAATCTAAACCTAACCCCAAATCTAAACCTAAAATCTAAACCTAACCCCAAATCTAAACCTAAAATCTAAACCTAACCCCAAATCTAAACCTAACCCCTAAATTAAAACTATAATCTAAACCTAACCCCAAATCTAAACCTAAAATCTAAACCTAACCCCAAATCTAAACCTAACCCCAAATCTAAACCTAAAATCTAAACCTAACACCAAATCTAAACCTAACCCCATATCTAAACCTAAAATCTAAACCTAACCCCAAATCTAAACCTAAAATCTAAACCTAACCCCAAATCTAAACCTTACCCCAAATATAAACCTAAAATCTAAACCTAACCCCAAATGTAAACCTAAAATCTAAACCTAACCCCAAATCTAAACCCCAAATCTAAACCTAAAATCTAAACCTAACTCCAAATGTAAACCCAAGCCCAAATCTTAACCTAAAATCTAAACCTAACCCCAAATCTAAACCTAAAATCTAAACCTAACCCCAAATCTAAACCTAAAATCTAAACTTAACCCCAAATCTAAACCTAACTCCAAATCTAAACCTCAAATCTAAACCTAACCCCAAATCTAAACCTAACCCCAAGTCTAAACCTAACCCCAAATCTAAACCTAAAATCTAAACCTAACCCCAAATCCAAACCTAAAATCTAAACCTAACCCCAAATCTAAACCTAACCCCAAATCTAAACCTAAAATCTAAACCTAACCCCAAATCTAAACCTAAAATCTAAACCTAACCCCAAATCTAAACCTAACCCCAAATCTAAACCTAAAATCTAAACCTAACCCAAATCTAAACCTAAAATCTAAACCTAACCCCAAATCTAAACCTAACCCCAAATCTAAACCTAAAATCTAAACCTAACCCCAAATCTAAACCTAAAATCTAAACCTAACCCCAAGTCTAAACCTAACCCCAAATCTAAACCTAAAATATAAACCTAACCCCAAATCTAAACCTAACCCCAAATCTAAACCTAAAATCTAAACCTAACCCCAAATCTAAACCTAAAATCTAAACCTAACCCCAAATCTAAACCCCAAATCTAAACCTAACCCCAAATCTAAACCTAACTCCAAATCTAAACCTAAAATCTAAACCTAACCCCAAATCTAAACCTAAAATCTAAACCTAACCCCAAATCTAAACCTTAAATCTAAACCTAAAATCTAAACCTAACCCCAAATTTAAACCTAAAATCTAAACCTAACCCCAAATCTAAACCTAAAATCTAAACCTAACCCCAAATCTAAACCTAAAATCTAAACCTAACCCGCAATCTGAACCTAAAATCTAAACCTAACCCCAAATCTAAACCTAAAATCTAAACCTAACCCCAAATCTAAACCTAACCCCAAATCTAAACCTAAAATCTAAACCTAACCCCAAATCTAAACCCCAAATCTAAGCCTAAAATCTAAACCTAACCCCAAATGTAAACCCAAGCCCAAATCTTAACCTAAAATCTAAACCTAACCCCAAATCTAAACCTAAAATCTAAACCTAACCCCAAATCTAAACCTAAAATCTAAACTTAACCCCAAATCTAAACCTAACTCCAAATCTAAATCTCAAATCTAAACCTAACCCCAAATCTAAACCTAACCCCAAATCTAAACCTAACCCCTAATCTAAACCTAAAATCTAAACCTAACCCCAAATCTAAACCTAACATCTAAAACTAACCCCAAATCTAAACCTAACCCCAAATCTAAACCTAAAATCTAAACCTAACCCCAAATCTAAACCTAAAATCTAAACCTAACCCCAAGTCAAAACCTAACCCCAAATCTAAACCTAAAATCTAAACCTAACCCCAAATCCAAACCTAAAATCTAAACCTAACCCCAAATCTAAACCTAACCCCAAATCTAAACCTAAAATCTAAACCTAACCCCAAATCTAAACCTAACCCCAAATCTAAACCTAAAATCTAAACCTAACCCCAAATCTAAACCTAAAATCTAAACCTAACCCCAAATCTAAACCTAACCCCAAATCTAAACCTAAAATCTAAACCTAACCCCAAATCTAAACCTAAAATCTAAACCTAACCCCAAATCTAAACCTAACCCCAAATCTAAACCTAAAATATAAACCTAACCCCAAATCTAAACCTAACCCCAAATCTAAACCTAAAATCTAAACCTAACCCCAAATATAAATCTAAAATCTAAACCTAACCCCAAATATAAACCTAAAATCTAAACCTAACCCCAAATCTAAACCTAAAATCTAAACCTAACCCCAAATCTAAACCTAACCCCAAATCTAAACCTAAAATCTAAACCTAACCCCAAATCTAAACCTAAAATCTAAACCTAACCCCAAATCTAAACCTAACCCCTAAATTAAAACTATAATCTAAACCTAACCCCAAATCTAAACCTAAAATCTAAACCTAACCCCAAATCTAAACCTAACCCCAAATCTAAACCTAAAATCTAAACCTAACACCAAATCTAAACCTAACCCCATATCTAAACCTAAAATCTAAACCTAACCCCAAATCTAAACCTAAAATCTAAACCTAACCCCAAATCTAAACCTTACCCCAAATATAAACCTAAAATCTAAACCTAACCCCAAATGTAAACCTAAAATCTAAACCTAACCCCAAATCTAAACCCCAAATCTAAACCTAAAATATAAACCTAACTCCAAATGTAAACCCAAGCCCAAATCTTAACCTAAAATCTAAACCTAACCCCAAATCTAAACCTAAAATCTAAACCTAACCCCAAATCTAAACCTAAAATCTAAACTTAACCCCAAATCTAAACCTAACTCCAAATCTAAACCTCAAATCTAAACCTAACCCCAAATCTAAACCTAACCCCAAGTCTAAACCTAACCCCAAATCTAAACCTAAAATCTAAACCTAACCCCAAATCCAAACCTAAAATCTAAACCTAACCCCAAATCTAAACCTAACCCCAAATCTAAACCTAAAATCTAAACCTAACCCCAAATCTAAACCTAAAATCTAAACCTAACCCCAAATCTAAACCTAACCCCAAATCTAAACCTAAAATCTAAACCTAACCCAAATCTAAACCTAAAATCTAAACCTAACCCCAAATCTAAACCTAACCCCAAATCTAAACCTAAAATCTAAACCTAACCCCAAATCTAAACCTAAAATCTAAACCTAACCCCAAGTCTAAACCTAACCCCAAATCTAAACCTAAAATATAAACCTAACCCCAAATCTAAACCTAACCCCAAATCTAAACCTAAAATCTAAACCTAACCCCAAATCTAAACCTAAAATCTAAACCTAACCCCAAATCTAAACCCCAAATCTAAACCTAACCCCAAATCTAAACCTAACTCCAAATCTAAACCTAAAATCTAAACCTAACCCCAAATCTAAACCTAAAATCTAAACCTAACCCCAAATCTAAACCTTAAATCTAAACCTAAAATCTAAACCTAACCCCAAATTTAAACCTAAAATCTAAACCTAACCCCAAATCTAAACCTAAAATCTAAACCTAACCCCAAATCTAAACCTAAAATCTAAACCTAACCCCAAATCTAAACCTAACCCCTAATCTAAACCTAAAATCTAAACCTAAGCCCAAATCTAAACCTAAAATCTAAACCTAACACCAAATCTAAACCTAACCCCATATCTAAACCTAAAATCTAAAAAAACCCCAAATCTAAACCTAAAATCTAAACCTAACCCCAAATCTAAACCTAAAATCTAAACCTAACCCCAAATCCAAACCTAAAATCTAAACCTAACCCCAAATCTAAACCTAACCCCAAATCTAAACCTAAAATCTAAACCTAACCCCAAATCTAAACCTAACCCCAAATCTAAACCTAAAATCTAAACCTAACCCCAAATCTAAACCTAAAATCTAAACCTAACCCCAAATCTAAACCTAACCCCAAATCTAAACCTAAAATCTAAACCTAACCCCAAATCTAAACCTAAAATCTAAACCTAACCCCAAAACTAAACCTAACCCCAAATCTAAACCTAAAATATAAACCTAACCCCAAATCTAAACCTAACCCCAAATCTAAACCTAAAATCTAAACCTAACCCCAAATATAAATCTAACCCCATATCTAAACCTAAAATCTAAACCTAACCCCAAATCTAAACCTTACCCCAAATATAAACCTAAAATCTAAACCTAACCCCAAATGTAAACCTAAAATCTAAACCTAACCCCAAATCTAAACCCCAAATCTAAACCTAAAATCTAAACCTAACTCCAAATGTAAACCCAAGCCCAAATCTTAACCTAAAATCTAAACCTAACCCCAAATCTAAACCTAAAATCTAAACCTAACCCCAAATCTAAACCTAAAATCTAAACTTAACCCCAAATCTAAACCTAACTCCAAATCTAAACCTCAAATCTAAACCTAACCCCAAATCTAAACCTAACCCCAAGTCTAAACCTAACCCCAAATCTAAACCTAAAATCTAAACCTAACCCCAAATCCAAACCTAAAATCTAAACCTAACCCCAAATCTAAACCTAACCTTAAATCTAAACCTAAAATCTAAACCTAACCCCAAATCTAAACCTAAAATCTAAACCTAACCCCAAATCTAAACCTAACCCCTAATCTAAACCTAAAATCTAAACCTAACCCCAAATCTAAACCTAAAATCTAAACCTAACCCCAAATCTAAACCTAACCCCAAATCTAAACCTAAAATCTAAACCTAAGCCCAAATCTAAACCTAACCCCAAATCTAAACCTAAAATCTAAACCTAACCCCAAATCTAAACCTAAAATCTAAACCTAACCCCAAATTTAAATCTAACACCAAATATAAACCTAAAATCTAAACCTAACCCCAAATCTAAACCTTACCCCAAATCTAAAACTAAAATCTAAACCTAACCCCAAATCTAAACCTAAAATCTAAACCTAACCCAAATCTAAACCTAAAATCTAAACCTAACCCCAAATCTAAACCTAAAATGTAAACCTAACCCCAAATCTTAACCTAAAATCTAAACCTAACACCAAATCTAAACCTAACCCCAAATCTAAACCTAAAATCTAAACTTAACCCCAAATCTAAACCTAAAATCTAAACCTAACCCCAAATCTAAACCTAACCCCAAATCTAAACCTAAAATCTAAACCTAACCCCAAATCTAAACCTAAAATCTAAACCTAACCCCAAGTCTAAACCTAACCCCAAATCTAAACCTAAAATATAAACCTAACCCCAAATCTAAACCTAACCCCAAATCTAAACCTAAAATCTAAACCTAACCCCAAATCTAAACCTAAAATTTAACCTAACCCCAAATCTAAACCCCAAATCTAAACCTAACCCCAAATCTAAACCTAACTCCAAATCTAAACCTAAAATCTAAACCTAACCCCAAATCTAAACCTAAAATCTAAACCTAACCCCAAATCTAAACCTTAAATCTAAACCTAAAATCTAAACCTAACCCCAAATTTAAACCTAAAATCTAAACCTAACCCCAAATCTAAACCTAAAATCTAAACCTAACCCCAAATCTAAACCTAAAATCTAAACCTAACCCCAAATCTAAACCTAACCCCTAATCTAAACCTAAAATCTAAACCTAACCCCAAATCTAAACCTAAAATCTAAACCTAACACCAAATCTAAACCTAACCCCATATCTAAACCTAAAATCTAAACCTAACCCCAAATCTAAACCTAAAATCTAAACCTAACCCCAAATCTAAACCTAAAATCTAAACCTAACCTAAAATCTAAACCTAACCCCAAATCTAAACCTAAAATCTAAACCTAACCCCAAAACTAAACCTTAAATCTAAACCTAAAATCTAAACCTAACCCCAAATTTAAACCTAAAATCTAAACCTACCCCCAAATCTAAACCTAAAATCTAAACCTAACCCCAAATCTAAACCTAAAATCTAAACCTAACCCCAAATCTAAACCTAACCCGAAATCTGAACCTAAAATCTAAACCTAACCCCAAATCTAAACCTAAAATCTAAACCTAACCCCAAATCTAAACCTAAACCCTAATCTAAACCTAAAATCTAAACCTAACCCCAAATCCAAACCTAAAATCTAAACCTAACCCCAAATTTAAACCTAACCCCAAATCTAAAACTAAATTCTAAACCTAAAATCTAAACCTAATCCCAAATCTAAACCTAAAATCTAAACCTAACCCCAAATCTAAACCTAAAATCTAAACCTAACCCCAAATATAAACCTAAAATCTAAACCTAACCCCAAGTCTAAACCTAACCCCAAATCTAAACCTAAAATCTAAACCTAACCCCAAATCTAAACCTAAAATCTAAACCTAACCCCAAATCTAAACCTAACCCCAAATCAAAACCTAAAATCTAAACCTAACCCCAAATCTAAACCTTACCCCAAATATAAACCTAAAATCTAAACCTAACCCCAAATCTAAACCTAAAATCTAAACCTAACCCCAAATCTAAACCTAAAATCTAAACCTAACCCCAAATCTAAACCTAAAATCTAAACCTAACCCCAAATCTAAACCTTAAATCTAAACCTAAAATCTAAACCTAACCCCAAATTTAAACCTAAAATCTAAACCTAACCCCAAATCTAAACCTAAAATCTAAACCTAACCCCAAATCTAAACCTAACCCGAAATCTGAACCTAAAATCTAAACCTAACCCCAAATCTAAACCTAAAATCTAAACCTAACCCCAAATCTAAACCTAAACCCTAATCTAAACCTAAAATCTAAACCTAACCCCAAATCCAAACCTAAAATCTAAACCTAACCCCAAATTTAAACCTAACCCCAAATCTAAAACTAAATTCTAAACCTAAAATCTAAACCTAACCCCAAATCTAAACCTAAAATCTAAACCTAACCCCAGTCTAAACCTAACCCCAAATCTAAACCTAAAATCTAAACCTAACCCCAAATCTAAACCTAAAATCTAAACCTAACCCCAAATCTAAACCTAACCCCAAATCAAAACCTAAAATCTAAACCTAACCCCAAATCTAAACCTTACCCCAAATATAAACCTAAAATCTAAACCTTACCCCAAATCTAAACCTAAAATCTAAACCTAACCCCAAATCTAAACCTAAAATCTAAACCTAACCCCAAATCTAAACCTAAAATCTAAACCTAACCCCAAATCTAAACCTTAAATCTAAACCTAAAATCTAAACCTAACCCCAAATTTAAACGTAAAATCTAAACCTAACCCCAAATCTAAACCTAAAATCTAAACCTAACCCCAAATCTAAACCTAACCCCAAATCTAAACCTAAAATCTAAACCTAACCCCAAATCTAAACCTAACCCCAAATCTAAACCTAAAATCTAAACCTAACCCCCAATCTAAACCTAACCCCAAATCTAAACCTAAAATCTAAAACTAACCCCAAATCTAAACCTAAAATCTAAACCTAACCCCAAATCTAAACCTAACCCCAAATCTAAACCTAAAATCTAAACCTAACCCCAAATCTAAACCCCAAATCTAAACCTAAAATCTAAACCTAACTCCAAATGTAAACCCAAGCCCAAATCTTAACCTAAAATCTAAACCTAACCCCAAATCTAAACCTAAAATCTAAACCTAACCCCAAATCTAAACCTAAAATCTAAACTTAACCCCAAATCTAAACCTAACTCCAAATCTAAACCTCAAATCTAAACCTAACCCCAAATCTAAACCTAACCCCAAGTCTAAACCTAACCCCAAATCTAAACCTAAAATCTAAACCTAACCCCAAATCCAAACCTAAAATCTAAACCTAACCCCAAATCTAAACCTAACCTTAAATCTAAACCTAAAATCTAAACCTAACCCCAAATCTAAACCTAAAATCTAAACCTAACCCCAAATCTAAACCTAACCCCTAATCTAAACCTAAAATCTAAACCTAACCCCAAATCTAAACCTAAAATCTAAACCTAACCCCAAATCTAAACCTAACCCCAAATCTAAACCTAACCCCAAATCCAAACCTAAAATCTAAACCTAACCCCAAATCTAAACCTAAAATCTAAACCTAACCCCAAATCTAAACCTAAAATCTAAACCTAACCCCAAATTTAAATCTAACACCAAATATAAACCTAAAATCTAAACCTAACCCCAAATCTAAACCTTACCCCAAATCTAAAACTAAAATCTAAACCTAACCCCAAATCTAAACCTAAAATCTAAACCTAACCCAAATCTAAACCTAAAATCTAAACCTAACCCCAAATCTAAACCTAAAATCTAAACCTAACCCCAAATCTTAACCTAAAATCTAAACCTAACACCAAATCTAAACCTAACCCCAAATCTAAACCTAAAATCTAAACTTAACCCCAAATCTAAACCTAAAATCTAAACCTAACCCCAAATCTAAACCTAACCCCAAATCTAAACCTAAAATCTAAACCTAACCCCAAATCTAAACCTAAAATCTAAACCTAACCCCAAGTCTAAACCTAACCCCAAATCTAAACCTAAAATATAAACCTAACCCCAAATCTAAACCTAACCCCAAATCTAAACCTAAAATCTAAACCTAACCCCAAATCTAAACCTAAAATTTAACCTAACCCCAAATCTAAACCCCAAATCTAAACCTAACCCCAAATCTAAACCTAACTCCAAATCTAAACCTAAAATCTAAACCTAACCCCAAATCTAAACCTAAAATCTAAACCTAACCCCAAATCTAAACCTTAAATCTAAACCTAAAATCTAAACCTAACCCCAAATTTAAACCTAAAATCTAAACCTAACCCCAAATCTAAACCTAAAATCTAAACCTAACCCCAAATCTAAACCTAAAATCTAAACCTAACCCCAAATCTAAACCTAACCCCTAATCTAAACCTAAAATCTAAACCTAACCCCAAATCTAAACCTAAAATCTAAACCTAACACCAAATCTAAACCTAACCCCATATCTAAACCTAAAATCTAAACCTAACCCCAAATCTAAACCTAAAATCTAAACCTAACCCCAAATCTAAACCTAAAATCTAAACCTAACCTAAAATCTAAACCTAACCCCAAATCTAAACCTAAAATCTAAACCTAACCCCAAAACTAAACCTTAAATCTAAACCTAAAATCTAAACCTAACCCCAAATTTAAACCTAAAATCTAAACCTACCCCCAAATCTAAACCTAAAATCTAAACCTAACCCCAAATCTAAACCTAAAATCTAAACCTAACCCCAAATCTAAACCTAACCCGAAATCTGAACCTAAAATCTAAACCTAACCCCAAATCTAAACCTAAAATCTAAACCTAACCCCAAATCTAAACCTAAACCCTAATCTAAACCTAAAATCTAAACCTAACCCCAAATCCAAACCTAAAATCTAAACCTAACCCCAAATTTAAACCTAACCCCAAATCTAAAACTAAATTCTAAACCTAAAATCTAAACCTAATCCCAAATCTAAACCTAAAATCTAAACCTAACCCCAAATCTAAACCTAAAATCTAAACCTAACCCCAAATATAAACCTAAAATCTAAACCTAACCCCAAGTCTAAACCTAAAATCTAAACCTAACCCCAAATCTAAACCTAAAATCTAAACCTAACCCCAAATCTAAACCTAACCCCAAATCAAAACCTAAAATCTAAACCTAACCCCAAATCTAAACCTTACCCCAAATATAAACCTAAAATCTAAACCTAACCCCAAATCTAAACCTAAAATCTAAACCTAACCCCAAATCTAAACCTAAAATCTAAACCTAACCCCAAATCTAAACCTAAAATCTAAACCTAACCCCAAATCTAAACCTTAAATCTAAACCTAAAATCTAAACCTAACCCCAAATTTAAACCTAAAATCTAAACCTAACCCCAAATCTAAACCTAAAATCTAAACCTAACCCCAAATCTAAACCTAACCCGAAATCTGAACCTAAAATCTAAACCTAACCCCAAATCTAAACCTAAAATCTAAACCTAACCCCAAATCTAAACCTAAACCCTAATCTAAACCTAAAATCTAAACCTAACCCCAAATCCAAACCTAAAATCTAAACCTAACCCCAAATTTAAACCTAACCCCAAATCTAAAACTAAATTCTAAACCTAAAATCTAAACCTAACCCCAAATCTAAACCTAAAATCTAAACCTAACCCCAAGTCTAAACCTAACCCCAAATCTAAACCTAAAATCTAAACCTAACCCCAAATCTAAACCTAAAATCTAAACCTAACCCCAAATCTAAACCTAACCCCAAATCAAAACCTAAAATCTAAACCTAACCCCAAATCTAAACCTTACCCCAAATATAAACCTAAAATCTAAACCTTACCCCAAATCTAAACCTAAAATCTAAACCTAACCCCAAATCTAAACCTAAAATCTAAACCTAACCCCAAATCTAAACCTAAAATCTAAACCTAACCCCAAATCTAAACCTTAAATCTAAACCTAAAATCTAAACCTAACCCCAAATTTAAACGTAAAATCTAAACCTAACCCCAAATCTAAACCTAAAATCTAAACCTAACCCCAAATCTAAACCTAACCCCAAATCTAAACCTAAAATCTAAACCTAACCCCAAATCTAAACCTAACCCCAAATCTAAACCTAAAATCTAAACCTAACCCCCAATCTAAACCTAACCCCAAATCTAAACCTAAAATCTAAAACTAACCCCAAATCTAAACCTAAAATCTAAACCTAACCCCAAATCTAAACCTAACCCCAAATCTAAACCTAAAATCTAAACCTAACCCCAAATCTAAACCTAAAATCTAAACCTAACCCCAAATCTAAACCTAACCCCAAATCTAAACCTAAAATCTAAACCTAACCCCAAATCTAACCCTAAAATCTAAACCTAACCCCAAATCTAAACCCCAAATCTAAACCTAACCCCAAATCTAAACCCCAAATCTAAACCTAAAATCTAAACCTAACCCCAAATCTAAACCTAAAATCTAAACCTAACCCCAAATCTGAACCTAAAATCTAAACCTAACCCGAAATCTGAACCTAAAATCTAAACCTAACCCCAAATCTAAACCTAAAATCTAAACCTAACCCCAAATCTAAACCTAACCCCAAATCTAAACCTAAAATCTAAACCTAAACCCAAATCTAAACCCCAAATCTAAACCTAAAATCTAAACCTAACCCCAAATGTAAACCCAAGCCCAAATCTTAACCTAAAATCTAAACCTAACCCCAAATCTAAACCTAAAATCTAAACCTAACCCCAAATCTAAACCTAAAATCTAAACTTAACCCCAAATCTAAACCTAACCCCAAATCTAAACCTCAAATATAAACCTAACCCCAAATCTAAACCTAACCCCAAATCTAAACCTAACCCCTAATCTAAACCTAAAATCTAAACCTAACCCCAAATCTAAACCTAACATATAAACCTAACCCCAAATCTAAACCTAACCCCAAATCTAAACCTAAAATCTAAACCTAACCCCAAATCTAAACCTAAAATCTAAACCTAACCCCAAATCTAAACCTAACCCCAAATCTAAACCTAAAATCTAAACCTAACCCCAAATCCAAACCTAAAATCTAAACCTAACCCCAAATCTAAACCTAACCCCAAATCTAAACCTAAAATCTAAACCTAACCCCAAATCTAAACCTAAAATCTAAACCTAACCCCAAATCTAAACCTAACCCCAAATCTAAACCTAAAATCTAAACCTAACCCCAAATCTAAACCTAAAATCTAAACCTAACCCCAAATCTAAAGCTAACCCCAAATCTAAACCTAAAATCTAAACCTAACCCCAAATCTAAACCTAAAATCTAAACCTAACCCCAAATCTAAACCTAACCCCAAATCTAAACCTAAAATCTAAACCTAACCCCAAATCTAAACCTAACCCCAAATCTAAACCTAAAATCTAAACCTAACCCCAAATCTAAACCTAAAATCTAAACCTAACCCCAAATCTAAACCTAAAATCTAAACCTAACCCCAAATCTAAACCTAAAATCTAAACCTAACCCCAAGTCTAAACCTAACCCCAAATCTAAACCTAAAATCTAAACCTAACCCCAAATCCAAACCTAAAATCTAAACCTAACCCCAAATCTAAACCTAACCCCAAATCTAAACCTAAAATCTAAACCTAACCCCAAATCTAAACCTAAAATCTAAACCTAACCCCAAATCAAAACCTAACCCCTAAACTAAACCTAAAATCTAAACCTAACCCCAAATCTACACCTAACCCCATATCTAAACCTAAAGTCTAAACCTAACCCCAAGTCTAAACCTAACCCCAAATCTAAACCTAAAATCTAAACCTAACCCCAAATCTAAACCTAAAATCTAAACCTAACCCCAAATCTAAACCTAACCCCAAATCAAAACCTAAAATCTAAACCTAACCCCAAATCTAAACCTTACCCCAAATATAAACCTAAAATCTAAACCTAACCCCAAATCTAAACCTAAAATCTAAACCTAACCCCAAATCTAAACCTAAAATCTAAACCTAACCCCAAATCTAAACCTAACCCCAAATCTAAACCTAAAATCTAAACCTAACCCCCAATCTAAACCTAACCCCAAATCTAAACCTAAAATCTAAACCTAACCCCAAATCTAAACCTAAAATCTAAACCTAACCCCAAATCTAAACCTAAAATCTAAACCTAACCCGAAATCTGAACCTAAAATCTAAACCTAACCCCAAATCTAAACCTAAAATCTAAACCTAACCCCAAATCTAAACCTAACCCCAAATCTAAACCTAAAATCTAAACCTAAACCCAAATCTAAACCCCAAATCTAAACCTAAAATCTAAACCTAACCCCAAATGTAAACCCAAGCCCAAATCTTAACCTAAAATCTAAACCTAACCCCAAATCTAAACCTAAAATCTAAACCTAACCCCAAATCTAAACCTAAAATCTAAACTTAACCCCAAATCTAAACCTAACACCAAATGTAAACCTCAAATATAAACCTAACCCCAAATCTAAACCTAAAATCTAAACCTAACCCCAAATCTAAACCTAACCCCAAATCTAAACCTAAAATCTAAACCTAACCCCCAATCTAAACCTAACCCCAAATCTAAACCTAAAATCTAAACCTAACCCCAAATCTAAACCTAAAATCTAAACCTAACCCCAAATCTAAACCTAACCCCAAATCTAAACCTAAAATCTAAACCTAACCCCAAATCTAAACCTAAAATCTAAACCTAACCCCAAATCTAAACCTAACCCCAAATCTAAACCTAAAATCTAAACCTAACCCCAAATCTAACCCTAAAATCTAAACCTAACCCCAAATCTAAACCCCAAATCTAAACCTAACCCCAAATCTAAACCCCAAATCTAAACCTAAAATCTAAACCTAACCCCAAATCTAAACCTAAAATCTAAACCTAACCCCAAATCTGAACCTAAAATCTAAACCTAACCCGAAATCTGAACCTAAAATCTAAACCTAACCCCAAATCTAAACCTAAAATCTAAACCTAACCCCAAATCTAAACCTAACCCCAAATCTAAACCTAAAATCTAAACCTAAACCCAAATCTAAACCACAAATCTAAACCTAAAATCTAAACCTAACCCCAAATGTAAACCCAAGCCCAAATCTTAACCTAAAATCTAAACCTAACCCCAAATCTAAACCTAAAATCTAAACCTAACCCCAAATCTAAACCTAAAATCTAAACTTAACCTAAAATCTAAACCTAACCCCAAATCTAAACCTCAAATATAAACCTAACCCCAAATCTAAACCTAACCCCAAATCTAAACCTAACCCCTAATCTAAACCTAAAATCTAAACCTAACCCCAAATCTAAACCTAACATATAAACCTAACCCCAAATCTAAACCTAACCCCAAATCTAAACCCCAAATCTAAACCTAACCCCAAATCTAAACCTAAAATCTAAACCTAACCCCAAGTCTAAACCTAACCCCAAATCTAAACCTAAAATCTAAACCTAACCCCAAATCTAAACCTAACATATAAACCTAACCCCAAATCTAAACCTAACCCCAAATCTAAACCTAACATCTAAACCTAACCCCAAATCTAAACCTAAAATCTAAACCTAACCCCAAATCTAAACCTAACCCCAAATCTAAACCTAAAATCTAAACCTAACCCCAAATCTAAACCTAACCCCAAATCTAAACCTAAAATCTAAACCTAACCCCAAATCTAAACCTAAAATCTAAACCTAACCCCAAATATAAACCTAAAATCTAAACCTAACCCCAAATCTAAACCTAAAATCTAAACCTAACCCCAAATCTAAACCTAAAATCTAAACCTAACCCCAAATCTAAACCTAAAATCTAAACCTAACCCCAAGTCTAAACCTAACCCCAAATCTAAACCTAAAATCTAAACCTAACCCCAAATCCAAACCTAAAATCTAAACCTAACCCCAAATCTAAAACTAAAATCTAAACCTAACCCCAAATCTAAACCTAAAATCTAAACCTAACCCAAATCTAAACCTAAAATCTAAACCTAACCCCAAATCTAAACCTAAAATCTAAACCTAACCCCAAATCTAAACCTAAAATCTAAACCTAACACCAAATCTAAACCTAACCCCAAATCTAAACCTAAAATCTAAACTTAACCCCAAATCTAAACCTAAAATCTAAACCTAACCCCAAATCTAAACCTAACCCCAAATCTAAACCTAAAATCTAAACCTAACCCCAAATCTAAACCTAAAATCTAAATCTAACCCCAAGTCTAAACCTAACCCCAAATCTAAACCTAAAATATAAACCTAACCCCAAATCTAAACCTAACCCCAAATCTAAACCTAAAATCTAAACCTAACCCCAAATCTAAACCTAAAATCTAAACCTAACCCCAAATCTAAACCCCAAATCTAAACCTAACCCCAAATCTAAACCTAACTCCAAATCTAAACCTAAAATCTAAACATAACCCCAAATCTAAACCTAACCCCAAATCTAAACCTAAAATCTAAACCTAACCCCAAATCTAAACCTTAAATCTAAACCTAAAATCTAAACCTAACCCCAAATTTAAACCTAAAATCTAAACCTAACCCCAAATCTAAACCTAAAATCTAAACCTAACCCCAAATCTAAACCTAAAATCTAAACCTAACCCCAAATCTAAACCTAACCCCTAATCTAAACCTAAAATCTAAACCTAAGCCCAAATCTAAACCTAAAATCTAAACCTAACCCCAAATCTAAACCTAACCCCATATCTAAACCTAAAATCTAAACCTAACCCCAAATCTAAACCTAAAATCTAAACCTAACCCCAAATCTAAACCTAACCCCAAATCTAAACCTAAAATCTAAACCTAACCCCAAATCTAAACCTTAAATCTAAACCTAAAATCTAAACCTAACCCCAAATTTAAACCTAAAATCTAAACCTACCCCCAAATCTAAACCTAAAATCTAAACCTAACCCCAAATCTAAACCTAAAATCTAAACCTAACCCCAAATCTAAACCTAAAATCTAAACCTTACCCCAAATCTAAACCTAAACCCTAATCTAAACCTAAAATCTAAACCTAACCCCAAATCTAAACCTAAAATCTAAACCTAACCCCAAATTTAAACCTAACCCCAAATCTAAAACTAAATTCTAAACCTAAAATCTAAACCTAACCCCAAATCTAAACCTAAAATCTAAACCTAACCCCAAGTCTAAACCTAACCCCAAATCTAAACCTAAAATCTAAACCTAACCCCAAATCTAAACCTAAAATCTAAACCTAACCCCAAATCTAAACCTAACCCCAAATCAAAACCTAAAATCTAAACCTAACCCCAAATCTAAACCTTACCCCAAATATAAACCTAAAATCTAAACCTAACCCCAAATCTAAACCTAAAATCTAAACCTAACCCCAAATCTAAACCTAAAATCTAAACCTAACCCCAAATCTAAACCTAACCCCAAATCTAAACCTAAAATCTAAACCTAACCCCAAATCTAAACCTTAAATCTAAACCTAAAATCTAAACCTAACCCCAAATTTAAACCTAAAATCTAAACCTAACCCCAAATCTAAACCTAAAATCTAAACCTAACCCCAAATCTAAACCTAACCCCAAATCTAAACCTAAAATCTAAACCTAACCCCAAATCTAAACCTAACCCCAAATCTAAACCTAAAATCTAAACCTAACCCCCAATCTAAACCTAACCCCAAATCTAAACCTAAAATCTAAACCTAACCCCAAATCTAAACCTAAAATGTAAACCTAACCCCAAATCTAAACCTAAAATCTAAACCTAACCCCAAATCTAACCCTAAAATCTAAACCTAACCCCAAATCTAAACCCCAAATCTAAACCTAACCCCAAATCTAAACCCCAAATCTTAATCTAAAATCTAAACCTAACTCCAAATCTAAACCTAAAATCTAAACCTAACCCCAAATCTGAACCTAAAATCTAAACCTAACCCGAAATCTGAACCTAAAATCTAAACCTAACCCCAAATCTAAACCTAAAATCTAAACCTAACCCCAAATCTAAACCTAACCCCAAATCTAAACCTAAAATCTAAACCTAAACCCAAATCTAAACCCCAAATCTAAACCTAAAATCTAAACCTAACCCCAAATGTAAATCCAAGCCCAAATCTTAACCTAAAATCTAAACCTAACCCCAAATCTAAACCTAAAATCTAAACCTAACCCCAAATCTAAACCTAAAATCTAAACTTAACCCCAAATCTAAACCTAACCCCAAATCTAAACCTCAAATATAAACCTAACCCCAAATCTAAACCTAACTCCAAATCTAAACCTAACCCCTAATCTAAACCTAAAATCTAAACCTAACCCCAAATCTAAACCTAACATATAAACCTAACCCCAAATCTAAACCTAACCCCAAATCTAAACCTAAAATCTAAACCTAACCCCAAATCTAAACCTAAAATCTAAACCTAACCCCAAGTCTAAACCTAACCCCAAATTTAAACCTAAAATCTAAACCTAACCCCAAATCTAAACCCCAAATCTAAACCTAACCCCAAATCTAAACCTAACCCCAAATCTAAACCAAAAATCTAAACCTAAACCCAAATCTAAACCTAACCCCAAATCTAAACCTAAAATCTAAACCTAACCCCAAATCTAAACCTAAAATCTAAACCTAACCCCAAATCTAAACCTAAAATCTAAACCTAACCCCAAGTCTAAACCTAACCCCAAATCTAAACCTAAAATCTAAACCTAACCCCAAATCCAAACCTAAAATCTAAACCTAACCCCAAATCTAAACCTAACCCCTAAACTAAACCTAAAATCTAAACCTAACCCCAAATCTAAACCTAAAATCTAAACCTAACCCCAAATCTAAACCTAACCCCAAATCTAAAACTAAAATCTAAACCTAACCCCAAATCTAAACCTAACCCCATATCTAAACCTAAAATCTAAACCTAACCCCAAATCTAAACCTAAAATCTAAACCTAACCCCAAATCTAAACCTTACCCCAAATATAAACCTAAAATCTAAACCTAACCCCAAATCTAAACCTAAAATCTAAACCTAACCCCAAATCTAAACCTAAAATCTAAACCTAACCCCAAATCTAAACCTAAAATCTAAACCTAACCCCAAATCTAAACCTAAAATCTAAACCTAACCCCAAATCTAAACCTAACCCCAAATCTAAACCTTAAATCTAAACCTAACCCCAAATCTAAACCTAAAATCTAAACCTAACCCCAAATCTAAACCTAACCCCAAATCTAAACCTAAAATCTAAACCTAACCCCAAATCTAAACCTAAAATCTAAACCTAACCCCAAATCTAAACCTAACCCCAAATCTAAACCTAAAATCTAAACCTAACCCCAAATCTAACCCTAAAATCTAAACCTAACCCCAAATCTAAACCCCAAATCTAAACCTAACCCCAAATCTAAACCCCAAATCTAAACCTAAAATCTAAACCTAACCCCAAATCTAAACCTAAAATCTAAACCTAACCCCAAATCTGAACCTAAAATCTAAACCTAACCCGAAATCTGAACCTAAAATCTAAACCTAACCCCAAATCTAAACCTAAAATCTAAACCTAACCCCAAATCTAAACCTAACCCCAAATCTAAACCTAAAATCTAAACCTAACCCCAAATCTAAACCCCAAATCTAAGCCTAAAATCTAAACCTAACCCCAAATGTAAACCCAAGCCCAAATCTTAACCTAAAATCTAAACCTAACCCCAAATCTAAACCTAAAATCTAAACCTAACCCCAAATCTAAACCTAAAATCTAAACTTAACCCCAAATCTAAACCTAACTCCAAATCTAAATCTCAAATCTAAACCTAACCCCAAATCTAAACCTAACCCCAAATCTAAACCTAACCCCTAATCTAAACCTAAAATCTAAACCTAACCCCAAATCTAAACCTAACATCTAAAACTAACCCCAAATCTAAACCTAACCCCAAATCTAAACCTAAAATCTAAACCTAACCCCAAATCTAAACCTAAAATCTAAACCTAACCCCAAGTCAAAACCTAACCCCAAATCTAAACCTAAAATCTAAACCTAACCCCAAATCCAAACCTAAAATCTAAACCTAACCCCAAATCTAAACCTAACCCCAAATCTAAACCTAAAATCTAAACCTAACCCCAAATCTAAACCTAACCCCAAATCTAAACCTAAAATCTAAACCTAACCCCAAATCTAAACCTAAAATCTAAACCTAACCCCAAATCTAAACCTAACCCCAAATCTAAACCTAAAATCTAAACCTAACCCCAAATCTAAACCTAAAATCTAAACCTAACCCCAAATCTAAACCTAACCCCAAATCTAAACCTAAAATATAAACCTAACCCCAAATCTAAACCTAACCCCAAATCTAAACCTAAAATCTAAACCTAACCCCAAATATAAATCTAAAATCTAAACCTAACCCCAAATATAAACCTAAAATCTAAACCTAACCCCAAATCTAAACCTAAAATCTAAACCTAACCCCAAATCTAAACCTAACCCCAAATCTAAACCTAAAATCTAAACCTAACCCCAAATCTAAACCTAAAATCTAAACCTAACCCCAAATCTAAACCTAACCCCTAAATTAAAACTATAATCTAAACCTAACCCCAAATCTAAACCTAAAATCTAAACCTAACCCCAAGTCTAAACCTAACCCCAAATCTAAACCTAAAATCTAAACCTAACCCCAAATCTAAACCTAAAATCTAAACCTAACCCCAAATCTAAACCTAACCCCAAATCAAAACCTAAAATCTAAACCTAACCCCAAATCTAAACCTTACCCCAAATATAAACCTAAAATCTAAACCTAACCCCAAATCTAAACCTAAAATCTAAACCTAACCCCAAATCTAAACCTAAAATCTAAACCTAACCCCAAATCTAAACCTAACCCCAAATCTAAACCTAAAATCGAAACCTAACCCCAAATCTAAACCTTAAATCTAAACCTAAAATCTAAACCTAACCCCAAATTTAAACCTAAAATCTAAACCTAACCCCAAATCTAAACCTAAAATCTAAACCTAACCCCAAATCTAAACCTAACCCCAAATCTAAACCTAAAATCTAAACCTAACCCCAAATCTAAACCTAACCCCAAATCTAAACCTAAAATCTAAACCTAACCCCCAATCTAAACCTAACCCCAAATCTAAACCTAAAATCTAAACCTAACCCCAAATCTAAACCTAAAATGTAAACCTAACCCCAAATCTAAACCTAAAATCTAAACCTAACCCCAAATCTAACCCTAAAATCTAAACCTAACCCCAAATCTAAACCCCAAATCTAAACCTAACCCCAAATCTAAACCCCAAATCTTAATCTAAAATCTAAACCTAACTCCAAATCTAAACCTAAAATCTAAACCTAACCCCAAATCTGAACCTAAAATCTAAACCTAACCCGAAATCTGAACCTAAAATCTAAACCTAACCCCAAATCTAAACCTAAAATCTAAACCTAACCCCAAATCTAAACCTAACCCCAAATCTAAACCTAAAATCTAAACCTAAACCCAAATCTAAACCCCAAATCTAAACCTAAAATCTAAACCTAACCCCAAATGTAAATCCAAGCCCAAATCTTAACCTAAAATCTAAACCTAACCCCAAATCTAAACCTAAAATCTAAACCTAACCCCAAATCTAAACCTAAAATCTAAACTTAACCCCAAATCTAAACCTAACCCCAAATCTAAACCTCAAATATAAACCTAACCCCAAATCTAAACCTAACTCCAAATCTAAACCTAACCCCTAATCTAAACCTAAAATCTAAACCTAACCCCAAATCTAAACCTAACATATAAACCTAACCCCAAATCTAAACCTAACCCCAAATCTAAACCTAAAATCTAAACCTAACCCCAAATCTAAACCTAAAATCTAAACCTAACCCCAAGTCTAAACCTAACCCCAAATTTAAACCTAAAATCTAAACCTAACCCCAAATCTAAACCCCAAATCTAAACCTAACCCCAAATCTAAACCTAACCCCAAATCTAAACCAAAAATCTAAACCTAAACCCAAATCTAAACCTAACCCCAAATCTAAACCTAAAATCTAAACCTAACCCCAAATCTAAACCTAAAATCTAAACCTAACCCCAAATCTAAACCTAAAATCTAAACCTAACCCCAAGTCTAAACCTAACCCCAAATCTAAACCTAAAATCTAAACCTAACCCCAAATCCAAACCTAAAATCTAAACCTAACCCCAAATCTAAACCTAACCCCTAAACTAAACCTAAAATCTAAACCTAACCCCAAATCTAAACCTAAAATCTAAACCTAACCCCAAATCTAAACCTAACCCCAAATCTAAAACTAAAATCTAAACCTAACCCCAAATCTAAACCTAACCCCATATCTAAACCTAAAATCTAAACCTAACCCCAAATCTAAACCTAAAATCTAAACCTAACCCCAAATCTAAACCTTACCCCAAATATAAACCTAAAATCTAAACCTAACCCCAAATCTAAACCTAAAATCTAAACCTAACCCCAAATCTAAACCTAAAATCTAAACCTAACCCCAAATCTAAACCTAAAATCTAAACCTAACCCCAAATCTAAACCTAAAATCTAAACCTAACACCAAATCTAAACCTAACCCCAAATCTAAACCTTAAATCTAAAACTAACCCCAAATCTAAACCTAAAATCTAAACCTAACCCCAAATCTAAACCTAACCCCAAATCTAAACCTAAAATCTAAACCTAACCCCAAATCTAAACCTAAAATCTAAACCTAACCCCAAATCTAAACCTAACCCCAAATCTAAACCTAAAATCTAAACCTAACCCCAAATCTAACCCTAAAATCTAAACCTAACCCCAAATCTAAACCCCAAATCTAAACCTAACCCCAAATCTAAACCCCAAATCTAAACCTAAAATCTAAACCTAACCCCAAATCTAAACCTAAAATCTAAACCTAACCCCAAATCTGAACCTAAAATCTAAACCTAACCCGAAATCTGAACCTAAAATCTAAACCTAACCCCAAATCTAAACCTAAAATCTAAACCTAACCCCAAATCTAAACCTAACCCCAAATCTAAACCTAAAATCTAAACCTAACCCCAAATCTAAACCCCAAATCTAAGCCTAAAATCTAAACCTAACCCCAAATGTAAACCCAAGCCCAAATCTTAACCTAAAATCTAAACCTAACCCCAAATCTAAACCTAAAATCTAAACCTAACCCCAAATCTAAACCTAAAATCTAAACTTAACCCCAAATCTAAACCTAACTCCAAATCTAAATCTCAAATCTAAACCTAACCCCAAATCTAAACCTAACCCCAAATCTAAACCTAACCCCTAATCTAAACCTAAAATCTAAACCTAACCCCAAATCTAAACCTAACATCTAAAACTAACCCCAAATCTAAACCTAACCCCAAATCTAAACCTAAAATCTAAACCTAACCCCAAATCTAAACCTAAAATCTAAACCTAACCCCAAGTCAAAACCTAACCCCAAATCTAAACCTAAAATCTAAACCTAACCCCAAATCCAAACCTAAAATCTAAACCTAACCCCAAATCTAAACCTAACCCCAAATCTAAACCTAAAATCTAAACCTAACCCCAAATCTAAACCTAACCCCAAATCTAAACCTAAAATATAAACCTAACCCCAAATCTAAACCTAACCCCAAATCTAAACCTAAAATCTAAACCTAACCCCAAATATAAATCTAAAATCTAAACCTAACCCCAAATATAAACCTAAAATCTAAACCTAACCCCAAATCTAAACCTAAAATCTAAACCTAACCCCAAATCTAAACCTAACCCCAAATCTAAACCTAAAATCTAAACCTAACCCCAAATCTAAACCTAAAATCTAAACCTAACCCCAAATCTAAACCTAACCCCTAAATTAAAACTATAATCTAAACCTAACCCCAAATCTAAACCTAACCCCAAGTCTAAACCTAACCCCAAATCTAAACCTAAAATCTAAACCTAACCCCAAATCTAAACCTAAAATCTAAACCTAACCCCAAATCTAAACCTAACCCCAAATCAAAACCTAAAATCTAAACCTAACCCCAAATCTAAACCTTACCCCAAATATAAACCTAAAATCTAAACCTAACCCCAAATCTAAACCTAAAATCTAAACCTAACCCCAAATCTAAACCTAAAATCTAAACCTAACCCCAAATCTAAACCTAACCCCAAATCTAAACCTAAAATCTAAACCTAACCCCAAATCTAAACCTTAAATCTAAACCTAAAATCTAAACCTAACCCCAAATTTAAACCTAAAATCTAAACCTAACCCCAAATCTAAACCTAAAATCTAAACCTAACCCCAAATCTAAACCTAACCCCAAATCTAAACCTAAAATCTAAACCTAACCCCAAATCTAAACCTAACCCCAAATCTAAACCTAAAATCTAAACCTAACCCCCAATCTAAACCTAACCCCAAATCTAAACCTAAAATCTAAACCTAACCCCAAATCTAAACCTAAAATGTAAACCTAACCCCAAATCTAAACCTAAAATCTAAACCTAACCCCAAATCCAAACCTAAAATCTAAACCTAACCCCAAATCTAAACCCCAAATCTAAACCTAACCCCAAATCTAAACCCCAAATCTTAATCTAAAATCTAAACCTAACTCCAAATCTAAACCTAAAATCTAAACCTAACCCCAAATCTGAACCTAAAATCTAAACCTAACCCGAAATCTGAACCTAAAATCTAAACCTAACCCCAAATCTAAACCTAAAATCTAAACCTAACCCCAAATCTAAACCTAACCCCAAATCTAAACCTAAAATCTAAACCTAAACCCAAATCTAAACCCCAAATCTAAACCTAAAATCTAAACCTAACCCCAAATGTAAATCCAAGCCCAAATCTTAACCTAAAATCTAAACCTAACCCCAAATCTAAACCTAAAATCTAAACCTAACCCCAAATCTAAACCTAAAATCTAAACTTAACCCCAAATCTAAACCTAACCCCAAATCTAAACCTCAAATATAAACCTAACCCCAAATCTAAACCTAACTCCAAATCTAAACCTAACCCCTAATCTAAACCTAAAATCTAAACCTAACCCCAAATCTAAACCTAACATATAAACCTAACCCCAAATCTAAACCTAACCCCAAATCTAAACCTAAAATCTAAACCTAACCCCAAATCTAAACCTAAAATCTAAACCTAACCCCAAGTCTAAACCTAACCCCAAATTTAAACCTAAAATCTAAACCTAACCCCAAATCTAAACCCCAAATCTAAACCTAACCCCAAATCTAAACCTAACCCCAAATCTAAACCAAAAATCTAAACCTAAACCCAAATCTAAACCTAACCCCAAATCTAAACCTAAAATCTAAACCTAACCCCAAATCTAAACCTAAAATCTAAACCTAACCCCAAATCTAAACCTAAAATCTAAACCTAACCCCAAGTCTAAACCTAACCCCAAATCTAAACCTAAAATCTAAACCTAACCCCAAATCCAAACCTAAAATCTAAACCTAACCCCAAATCTAAACCTAACCCCTAAACTAAACCTAAAATCTAAACCTAACCCCAAATCTAAACCTAAAATCTAAACCTAACCCCAAATCTAAACCTAACCCCAAATCTAAAACTAAAATCTAAACCTAACCCCAAATCTAAACCTAACCCCATATCTAAACCTAAAATCTAAACCTAACCCCAAATCTAAACCTAAAATCTAAACCTAACCCCAAATCTAAACCTTACCCCAAATATAAACCTAAAATCTAAACCTAACCCCAAATCTAAACCTAAAATCTAAACCTAACCCCAAATCTAAACCTAAAATCTAAACCTAACCCCAAATCTAAACCTAAAATCTAAACCTAACCCCAAATCTAAACCTAACCCCAAATCTAAACCTTAAATCTAAACCTAACCCCAAATCTAAACCTAAAATCTAAACCTAACCCCAAATCTAAACCTAACCCCAAATCTAAACCTAAAATCTAAACCTAACCCCAAATCTAAACCTAAAATCTAAACCTAACCCCAAATCTAAACCTAACCCCAAATCTAAACCTAAAATCTAAACCTAACCCCAAATCTAACCCTAAAATCTAAACCTAACCCCAAATCTAAACCCCAAATCTAAACCTAACCCCAAATCTAAACCCCAAATCTAAACCTAAAATCTAAACCTAACCCCAAATCTAAACCTAAAATCTAAACCTAACCCCAAATCTGAACCTAAAATCTAAACCTAACCCGAAATCTGAACCTAAAATCTAAACCTAACCCCAAATCTAAACCTAAAATCTAAACCTAACCCCAAATCTAAACCTAACCCCAAATCTAAACCTAAAATCTAAACCTAACCCCAAATCTAAACCCCAAATCTAAGCCTAAAATCTAAACCTAACCCCAAATGTAAACCCAAGCCCAAATCTTAACCTAAAATCTAAACCTAACCCCAAATCTAAACCTAAAATCTAAACCTAACCCCAAATCTAAACCTAAAATCTAAACTTAACCCCAAATCTAAACCTAACTCCAAATCTAAATCTCAAATCTAAACCTAACCCCAAATCTAAACCTAACCCCAAATCTAAACCTAACCCCTAATCTAAACCTAAAATCTAAACCTAACCCCAAATCTAAACCTAACATCTAAAACTAACCCCAAATCTAAACCTAACCCCAAATCTAAACCTAAAATCTAAACCTAACCCCAAATCTAAACCTAAAATCTAAACCTAACCCCAAGTCAAAACCTAACCCCAAATCTAAACCTAAAATCTAAACCTAACCCCAAATCCAAACCTAAAATCTAAACCTAACCCCAAATCTAAACCTAACCCCAAATCTAAACCTAAAATCTAAACCTAACCCCAAATCTAAACCTAACCCCAAATCTAAACCTAAAATCTAAACCTAACCCCAAATCTAAACCTAAAATCTAAACCTAACCCCAAATCTAAACCTAACCCCAAATCTAAACCTAAAATCTAAACCTAACCCCAAATCTAAACCTAAAATCTAAACCTAACCCCAAATCTAAACCTAACCCCAAATCTAAACCTAAAATATAAACCTAACCCCAAATCTAAACCTAACCCCAAATCTAAACCTAAAATCTAAACCTAACCCCAAATATAAATCTAAAATCTAAACCTAACCCCAAATATAAACCTAAAATCTAAACCTAACCCCAAATCTAAACCTAAAATCTAAACCTAACCCCAAATCTAAACCTAACCCCAAATCTAAACCTAAAATCTAAACCTAACCCCAAATCTAAACCTAAAATCTAAACCTAACCCCAAATCTAAACCTAACCCCTAAATTAAAACTATAATCTAAACCTAACCCCAAATCTAAACCTAAAATCTAAACCTAACCCCAAATCTAAACCTAACCCCAAATCTAAACCTAAAATCTAAACCTAACCCCAAATCTAAACCTAACCACATATCTAAACCTAAAATCTAAACCTAACCCCAAATCTAAACCTAAAATCTAAACCTAACCCCAAATCTAAACCTAAAATCTAAACCTAACCCCAAATCTAAACCTAACCCCAAATCTAAACCTAAAATCTAAACCTAACCCCAAATCTAAACCTTAAATCTAAACCTAAAATCTAAACCTAACCCCAAATTTAAACCTAAAATCTAAACCTACCCCCAAATCTAAACCTAAAATCTAAACCTAACCCCAAATCTAAACCTAAAATCTAAACCTAACCCCAAATCTAAACCTAAAATCTAAACCTTACCCCAAATCTAAACCTAAACCCTAATCTAAACCTAAAATCTAAACCTAACCCCAAATCTAAACCTAAAATCTAAACCTAACCCCAAATTTAAACCTAACCCCAAATCTAAAACTAAATTCTAAACCTAAAATCTAAACCTAACCCCAAATCTAAACCTAAAATCTAAACCTAACCCCAAGTCTAAACCTAACCCCAAATCTAAACCTAAAATCTAAACCTAACCCCAAATCTAAACCTAAAATCTAAACCTAACCCCAAATCTAAACCTAACCCCAAATCAAAACCTAAAATCTAAACCTAACCCCAAATCTAAACCTTACCCCAAATATAAACCTAAAATCTAAACCTAACCCCAAATCTAAACCTAAAATCTAAACCTAACCCCAAATCTAAACCTAAAATCTAAACCTAACCCCAAATCTAAACCTAACCCCAAATCTAAACCTAAAATCTAAACCTAACCCCAAATCTAAACCTTAAATCTAAACCTAAAATCTAAACCTAACCCCAAATTTAAACCTAAAATCTAAACCTAACCCCAAATCTAAACCTAAAATCTAAACCTAACCCCAAATCTAAACCTAACCCCAAATCTAAACCTAAAATCTAAACCTAACCCCAAATCTAAACCTAACCCCAAATCTAAACCTAAAATCTAAACCTAACCCCCAATCTAAACCTAACCCCAAATCTAAACCTAAAATCTAAACCTAACCCCAAATCTAAACCTAAAATGTAAACCTAACCCCAAATCTAAACCTAAAATCTAAACCTAACCCCAAATCTAACCCTAAAATCTAAACCTAACCCCAAATCTAAACCCCAAATCTAAACCTAACCCCAAATCTAAACCCCAAATCTTAATCTAAAATCTAAACCTAACTCCAAATCTAAACCTAAAATCTAAACCTAACCCCAAATCTGAACCTAAAATCTAAACCTAACCCGAAATCTGAACCTAAAATCTAAACCTAACCCCAAATCTAAACCCCAAATCTAAACCTAACCCCAAATCTAAACCTAACCCCAAATCTAAACCAAAAATCTAAACCTAAACCCAAATCTAAACCTAACCCCAAATCTAAACCTAAAATCTAAACCTAACCCCAAATCTAAACCTAAAATCTAAACCTAACCCCAAATCTAAACCTAAAATCTAAACCTAACCCCAAGTCTAAACCTAACCCCAAATCTAAACCTAAAATCTAAACCTAACCCCAAATCCAAACCTAAAATCTAAACCTAACCCCAAATCTAAACCTAACCCCTAAACTAAACCTAAAATCTAAACCTAACCCCAAATCTAAACCTAAAATCTAAACCTAACCCCAAATCTAAACCTAACCCCAAATCTAAAACTAAAATCTAAACCTAACCCCAAATCTAAACCTAACCCCATATCTAAACCTAAAATCTAAACCTAACCCCAAATCTAAACCTAAAATCTAAACCTAACCCCAAATCTAAACCTTACCCCAAATATAAACCTAAAATCTAAACCTAACCCCAAATCTAAACCTAAAATCTAAACCTAACCCCAAATCTAAACCTAAAATCTAAACCTAACCCCAAATCTAAACCTAAAATCTAAACCTAACCCCAAATCTAAACCTAACCCCAAATCTAAACCTTAAATCTAAACCTAACCCCAAATCTAAACCTAAAATCTAAACCTAACCCCAAATCTAAACCTAACCCCAAATCTAAACCTAAAATCTAAACCTAACCCCAAATCTAAACCTAAAATCTAAACCTAACCCCAAATCTAAACCTAACCCCAAATCTAAACCTAAAATCTAAACCTAACCCCAAATCTAACCCTAAAATCTAAACCTAACCCCAAATCTAAACCCCAAATCTAAACCTAACCCCAAATCTAAACCCCAAATCTAAACCTAAAATCTAAACCTAACCCCAAATCTAAACCTAAAATCTAAACCTAACCCCAAATCTGAACCTAAAATCTAAACCTAACCCGAAATCTGAACCTAAAATCTAAACCTAACCCCAAATCTAAACCTAAAATCTAAACCTAACCCCAAATCTAAACCTAACCCCAAATCTAAACCTAAAATCTAAACCTAACCCCAAATCTAAACCCCAAATCTAAGCCTAAAATCTAAACCTAACCCCAAATGTAAACCCAAGCCCAAATCTTAACCTAAAATCTAAACCTAACCCCAAATCTAAACCTAAAATCTAAACCTAACCCCAAATCTAAACCTAAAATCTAAACTTAACCCCAAATCTAAACCTAACTCCAAATCTAAATCTCAAATCTAAACCTAACCCCAAATCTAAACCTAACCCCAAATCTAAACCTAACCCCTAATCTAAACCTAAAATCTAAACCTAACCCCAAATCTAAACCTAACATCTAAAACTAACCCCAAATCTAAACCTAACCCCAAATCTAAACCTAAAATCTAAACCTAACCCCAAATCTAAACCTAAAATCTAAACCTAACCCCAAGTCAAAACCTAACCCCAAATCTAAACCTAAAATCTAAACCTAACCCCAAATCCAAACCTAAAATCTAAACCTAACCCCAAATCTAAACCTAACCCCAAATCTAAACCTAAAATCTAAACCTAACCCCAAATCTAAACCTAACCCCAAATCTAAACCTAAAATCTAAACCTAACCCCAAATCTAAACCTAAAATCTAAACCTAACCCCAAATCTAAACCTAACCCCAAATCTAAACCTAAAATCTAAACCTAACCCCAAATCTAAACCTAAAATCTAAACCTAACCCCAAATCTAAACCTAACCCCAAATCTAAACCTAAAATATAAACCTAACCCCAAATCTAAACCTAACCCCAAATCTAAACCTAAAATCTAAACCTAACCCCAAATATAAATCTAAAATCTAAACCTAACCCCAAATATAAACCTAAAATCTAAACCTAACCCCAAATCTAAACCTAAAATCTAAACCTAACCCCAAATCTAAACCTAACCCCAAATCTAAACCTAAAATCTAAACCTAACCCCAAATCTAAACCTAAAATCTAAACCTAACCCCAAATCTAAACCTAACCCCTAAATTAAAACTATAATCTAAACCTAACCCCAAATCTAAACCTAAAATCTAAACCTAACCCCAAATCTAAACCTAACCCCAAATCTAAACCTAAAATCTAAACCTAACCCCAAATCTAAACCTAACCCCATATCTAAACCTAAAATCTAAACCTAACCCCAAATCTAAACCTAAAATCTAAACCTAACCCCAAATCTAAACCTAAAATCTAAACCTAACCCCAAATCTAAACCTAACCCCAAATCTAAACCTAAAATCTAAACCTAACCCCAAATCTAAACCTTAAATCTAAACCTAAAATCTAAACCTAACCCCAAATTTAAACCTAAAATCTAAACCTACCCCCAAATCTAAACCTAAAATCTAAACCTAACCCCAAATCTAAACCTAAAATCTAAACCTAACCCCAAATCTAAACCTAAAATCTAAACCTTACCCCAAATCTAAACCTAAACCCTAATCTAAACCTAAAATCTAAACCTAACCCCAAATCTAAACCTAAAATCTAAACCTAACCCCAAATTTAAACCTAACCCCAAATCTAAAACTAAATTCTAAACCTAAAATCTAAACCTAACCCCAAATCTAAACCTAAAATCTAAACCTAACCCCAAGTCTAAACCTAACCCCAAATCTAAACCTAAAATCTAAACCTAACCCCAAATCTAAACCTAAAATCTAAACCTAACCCCAAATCTAAACCTAACCCCAAATCAAAACCTAAAATCTAAACCTAACCCCAAATCTAAACCTTACCCCAAATATAAACCTAAAATCTAAACCTAACCCCAAATCTAAACCTAAAATCTAAACCTAACCCCAAATCTAAACCTAAAATCTAAACCTAACCCCAAATCTAAACCTAACCCCAAATCTAAACCTAAAATCTAAACCTAACCCCAAATCTAAACCTTAAATCTAAACCTAAAATCTAAACCTAACCCCAAATTTAAACCTAAAATCTAAACCTAACCCCAAATCTAAACCTAAAATCTAAACCTAACCCCAAATCTAAACCTAACCCCAAATCTAAACCTAAAATCTAAACCTAACCCCAAATCTAAACCTAACCCCAAATCTAAACCTAAAATCTAAACCTAACCCCCAATCTAAACCTAACCCCAAATCTAAACCTAAAATCTAAACCTAACCCCAAATCTAAACCTAAAATGTAAACCTAACCCCAAATCTAAACCTAAAATCTAAACCTAACCCCAAATCTAACCCTAAAATCTAAACCTAACCCCAAATCTAAACCCCAAATCTAAACCTAACCCCAAATCTAAACCCCAAATCTTAATCTAAAATCTAAACCTAACTCCAAATCTAAACCTAAAATCTAAACCTAACCCCAAATCTGAACCTAAAATCTAAACCTAACCCGAAATCTGAACCTAAAATCTAAACCTAACCCCAAATCTAAACCTAAAATCTAAACCTAACCCCAAATCTAAACCTAACCCCAAATCTAAACCTAAAATCTAAACCTAAACCCAAATCTAAACCCCAAATCTAAACCTAAAATCTAAACCTAACCCCAAATGTAAATCCAAGCCCAAATCTTAACCTAAAATCTAAACCTAACCCCAAATCTAAACCTAAAATCTAAACCTAACCCCAAATCTAAACCTAAAATCTAAACTTAACCCCAAATCTAAACCTAACCCCAAATCTAAACCTCAAATATAAACCTAACCCCAAATCTAAACCTAACTCCAAATCTAAACCTAACCCCTAATCTAAAACTAAAATCTAAACCTAACCCCAAATCTAAACCTAACATATAAACCTAACCCCAAATCTAAACCTAACCCCAAATCTAAACCTAAAATCTAAACCTAACCCCAAATCTAAACCTAAAATCTAAACCTAACCCCAAGTCTAAACCTAACCCCAAATTTAAACCTAAAATCTAAACCTAACCCCAAATCTAAACCCCAAATCTAAACCTAACCCCAAATCTAAACCTAACCCCAAATCTAAACCAAAAATCTAAACCTAAACCCAAATCTAAACCTAACCCCAAATCTAAACCTAAAATCTAAACCTAACCCCAAATCTAAACCTAAAATCTAAACCTAACCCCAAATCTAAACCTAAAATCTAAACCTAACCCCAAGTCTAAACCTAACCCCAAATCTAAACCTAAAATCTAAACCTAACCCCAAATCCAAACCTAAAATCTAAACCTAACCCCAAATCTAAACCTAACCCCTAAACTAAACC
Organism: Patagioenas fasciata; assembly: GCF_037038585.1. NCBI lineage: Eukaryota > Metazoa > Chordata > Aves > Columbiformes > Columbidae > Patagioenas > Patagioenas fasciata. The sequence continues at coordinate 54,747 of NW_027288638.1, forward strand.
TAAAATCTAAACCTAACCCCAAATCTAAACCTAAAATCTAAACCTAACCCCAAATCTAAACCTAACCCCAAATCTAAAACTAAAATCTAAACCTAACCCCAAATCTAAACCTAACCCCATATCTAAACCTAAAATCTAAACCTAACCCCAAATCTAAACCTAAAATCTAAACCTAACCCCAAATCTAAACCTAACCCCAAATCTAAACCTAAAATCTAAACCTAACCCCAAATCTAAACCTAAAATCTAAACCTAACCCCAAATCTAAACCTAACCCCAAATCTAAACCTAAAATCTAAACCTAACCCCAAATCTAAACCTTAAATCTAAACCTAAAATCTAAACCTAACCCCAAATTTAAACCTAAAATCTAAACCTACCCCCAAATCTAAACCTAAAATCTAAACCTAACCCCAAATCTAAACCTAAAATCTAAACCTAACCCCAAATCTAAACCTAAAATCTAAACCTTACCCCAAATCTAAACCTAAACCCTAATCTAAACCTAAAATCTAAACCTAACCCCAAATCTAAACCTAAAATCTAAACCTAACCCCAAATTTAAACCTAACCCCAAATCTAAAACTAAATTCTAAACCTAAAATCTAAACCTAACCCCAAATCTAAACCTAAAATCTAAACCTAACCCCAAGTCTAAACCTAACCCCAAATCTAAACCTAAAATCTAAACCTAACCCCAAATCTAAACCTAAAATCTAAACCTAACCCCAAATCTAAACCTAACCCCAAATCTAAACCTAAAATCTAAACCTAACCCCAAATCTAAACCTTACCCCAAATATAAACCTAAAATCTAAACCTAACCCCAAATCTAAACCTAAAATCTAAACCTAACCCCAAATCTAAACCTAAAATCTAAACCTAACCCCAAATCTAAACCTAACCCCAAATCTAAACCTAAAATCTAAACCTAACCCCAAATCTAAACCTTAAATCTAAACCTAAAATCTAAACCTAACCCCAAATTTAAACCTAAAATCTAAACCTAACCCCAAATCTAAACCTAAAATCTAAACCTAACCCCAAATCTAAACCTAACCCCAAATCTAAACCTAAAATCTAAACCTAACCCCAAATCTAAACCTAACCCCAAATCTAAACCTAAAATCTAAACCTAACCCCCAATCTAAACCTAACCCCAAATCTAAACCTAAAATCTAAACCTAACCCCAAATCTAAACCTAAAATGTAAACCTAACCCCAAATCTAAACCTAAAATCTAAACCTAACCCCAAATCTAACCCTAAAATCTAAACCTAACCCCAAATCTAAACCCCAAATCTAAACCTAACCCCAAATCTAAACCCCAAATCTTAATCTAAAATCTAAACCTAACTCCAAATCTAAACCTAAAATCTAAACCTAACCCCAAATCTGAACCTAAAATCTAAACCTAACCCGAAATCTGAACCTAAAATCTAAACCTAACCCCAAATCTAAACCTAAAATCTAAACCTAACCCCAAATCTAAACCTAACCCCAAATCTAAACCTAAAATCTAAACCTAAACCCAAATCTAAACCCCAAATCTAAACCTAAAATCTAAACCTAACCCCAAATGTAAATCCAAGCCCAAATCTTAACCTAAAATCTAAACCTAACCCCAAATCTAAACCTAAAATCTAAACCTAACCCCAAATCTAAACCTAAAATCTAAACTTAACCCCAAATCTAAACCTAACCCCAAATCTAAACCTCAAATATAAACCTAACCCCAAATCTAAACCTAACTCCAAATCTAAACCTAACCCCTAATCTAAAACTAAAATCTAAACCTAACCCCAAATCTAAACCTAACATATAAACCTAACCCCAAATCTAAACCTAACCCCAAATCTAAACCTAAAATCTAAACCTAACCCCAAATCTAAACCTAAAATCTAAACCTAACCCCAAGTCTAAACCTAACCCCAAATTTAAACCTAAAATCTAAACCTAACCCCAAATCTAAACCCCAAATCTAAACCTAACCCCAAATCTAAACCTAACCCCAAATCTAAACCAAAAATCTAAACCTAAACCCAAATCTAAACCTAACCCCAAATCTAAACCTAAAATCTAAACCTAACCCCAAATCTAAACCTAAAATCTAAACCTAACCCCAAATCTAAACCTAAAATCTAAACCTAACCCCAAGTCTAAACCTAACCCCAAATCTAAACCTAAAATCTAAACCTAACCCCAAATCCAAACCTAAAATCTAAACCTAACCCCAAATCTAAACCTAACCCCTAAACTAAACCTAAAATCTAAACCTAACCCCAAATCTAAACCTAAAATCTAAACCTAACCCCAAATCTAAACCTAACCCCAAATCTAAAACTAAAATCTAAACCTAACCCCAAATCTAAACCTAACCCCATATCTAAACCTAAAATCTAAACCTAACCCCAAATCTAAACCTAAAATCTAAACCTAACCCCAAATCTAAACCTTACCCCAAATATAAACCTAACATCTAAACCTAACCCCAAATCTAAACCTAAAATCTAAACCTAACCCCAAATCTAAACCTAAAATCTAAACCTAACCCCAAATCTAAACCTAAAATCTAAACCTAACCCCAAATCTAAACCTAAAATCTAAACCTAACCCCAAATCTAAACCTAACCCCAAATCTAAACCTTAAATCTAAACCTAACCCCAAATCTAAACCTAAAATCTAAACCTAACCCCAAATCTAAACCTAACCCCAAATCTAAACCTAAAATCTAAACCTAACCCCAAATCTAAACCTAAAATCTAAACCTAACCCCAAATCTAAACCTAACCCCAAATCTAAACCTAAAATCTAAACCTAACCCCAAATCTAACCCTAAAATCTAAACCTAACCCCAAATCTAAACCCCAAATCTAAACCTAACCCCAAATCTAAACCCCAAATCTAAACCTAAAATCTAAACCTAACCCCAAATCTAAACCTAAAATCTAAACCTAACCCCAAATCTGAACCTAAAATCTAAACCTAACCCGAAATCTGAACCTAAAATCTAAACCTAACCCCAAATCTAAACCTAAAATCTAAACCTAACCCCAAATCTAAACCTAACCCCAAATCTAAACCTAAAATCTAAACCTAACCCCAAATCTAAACCCCAAATCTAAGCCTAAAATCTAAACCTAACCCCAAATGTAAACCCAAGCCCAAATCTTAACCTAAAATCTAAACCTAACCCCAAATCTAAACCTAAAATCTAAACCTAACCCCAAATCTAAACCTAAAATCTAAACTTAACCCCAAATCTAAACCTAACTCCAAATCTAAATCTCAAATCTAAACCTAACCCCAAATCTAAACCTAACCCCAAATCTAAACCTAACCCCTAATCTAAACCTAAAATCTAAACCTAACCCCAAATCTAAACCTAACATCTAAAACTAACCCCAAATCTAAACCTAACCCCAAATCTAAACCTAAAATCTAAACCTAACCCCAAATCTAAACCTAAAATCTAAACCTAACCCCTAGTCAAAACCTAACCCCAAATCTAAACCTAAAATCTAAACCTAACCCCAAATCCAAACCTAAAATCTAAACCTAACCCCAAATCTAAACCTAACCCCAAATCTAAACCTAAAATCTAAACCTAACCCCAAATCTAAACCTAACCCCAAATCTAAACCTAAAATCTAAACCTAACCCCAAATCTAAACCTAAAATCTAAACCTAACCCCAAATCTAAACCTAACCCCAAATCTAAACCTAAAATCTAAACCTAACCCCAAATCTAAACCTAAAATCTAAACCTAACCCCAAATCTAAACCTAACCCCAAATCTAAACCTAAAATATAAACCTAACCCCAAATCTAAACCTAACCCCAAATCTAAACCTAAAATCTAAACCTAACCCCAAATATAAATCTAAAATCTAAACCTAACCCCAAATATAAACCTAAAATCTAAACCTAACCCCAAATCTAAACCTAAAATCTAAACCTAACCCCAAATCTAAACCTAACCCCAAATCTAAACCTAAAATCTAAACCTAACCCCAAATCTAAACCTAAAATCTAAACCTAACCCCAAATCTAAACCTAACCCCTAAATTAAAACTATAATCTAAACCTAACCCCAAATCTAAACCTAAAATCTAAACCTAACCCCAAATCTAAACCTAACCCCAAATCTAAACCTAAAATCTAAACCTAACCCCAAATCTAAACCTAAACCCTAATCTAAACCTAAAATCTAAACCTAACCCCAAGTCTAAACCTAACCCCAAATCTAAACCTAAAATCTAAACCTAACCCCAAATCTAAACCTAACCCCATATCTAAACCTAAAATCTAAACCTAACCCCAAATCTAAACCTAAAATCTAAACCTAACCCCAAATCTAAACCTAAAATCTAAACCTAACCCCAAATCTAAACCTAAAATCTAAACCTAACCCCAAATCTAAACCTAACCCCAAATCTAAACCTAAAATCTAAACCTAACCCCAAATCTAAACCTAAAATCTAAACTTAACCCCAAATCTAAACCTAACTCCAAATCTAAATCTCAAATCTAAACCTAACCCCAAATCTAAACCTAACCCCAAATCTAAACCTAACCCCTAATCTAAACCTAAAATCTAAACCTAACCCCAAATCTAAAACTAACATCTAAAACTAACCCCAAATCTAAACCTAACCCCAAATCTAAACCTAAAATCTAAACCTAACCCCAAATCTAAACCTAAAATCTAAACCTAACCCCAAGTCAAAACCTAACCCCAAATCTAAACCTAAAATCTAAACCTAACCCCAAATCCAAACCTAAAATCTAAACCTAACCCCAAATCTAAACCTAACCCCAAATCTAAACCTAAAATCTAAACCTAACCCCAAATCTAAACCTAACCCCAAATCTAAACCTAAAATCTAAACCTACCCCCAAATCTAAACCTAAAATCTAAACCTAACCCCAAATCTAAACCTAACCCCAAATCTAAACCTAACCCCTAAATTAAAACTATAATCTAAACCTAACCCCAAATCTAAACCTAAAATCTAAACCTAACCCCAAATCTAAACCTAACCCCAAATCTAAACCTAAAATCTAAACCTAACCCCAAATCTAAACCTAACCCCATATCTAAACCTAAAATCTAAACCTAACCCCAAATCTAAACCTAAAATCTAAACCTAACCCCAAATCTAAACCTAAAATCTAAACCTAACCCCAAATCTAAACCTAACCCCAAATCTAAACCTAAAATCTAAACCTAACCCCAAATCTAAACCTTAAATCTAAACCTAAAATCTAAACCTAACCCCAAATTTAAACCTAAAATCTAAACCTACCCCCAAATCTAAACCTAAAATCTAAACCTAACCCCAAATCTAAACCTAAAATCTAAACCTAACCCCAAATCTAAACCTAAAATCTAAACCTTACCCCAAATCTAAACCTAAACCCTAATCTAAACCTAAAATCTAAACCTAACCCCAAGTCTAAACCTAACCCCAAGTCTAAACCTAACCCCAAATCTAAACCTAAAATCTAAACCTAACCCCAAATCCAAACCTAAAATCTAAACCTAACCCCAAATCTAAACCTAACCCCAAATCTAAACCTAAAATCTAAACCTAACCCCAAATCTAAACCTAAAATCTAAACCTAACCCCAAATCTAAACCTAACCCCAAATCTAAACCTAAAATCTAAACCTAACCCCAAATCTAAACCTAAAATCTAAACTTAACCCCAAATCTAAACCTAACTCCAAATCTAAATCTCAAATCTAAACCTAACCCCAAATCTAAACCTAACCCCAAATCTAAACCTAACCCCTAATCTAAACCTAAAATCTAAACCTAACCCCAAATCTAAACCTAACATCTAAAACTAACCCCAAATCTAAACCTAACCCCAAATCTAAACCTAAAATCTAAACCTAACCCCAAATCTAAACCTAAAATCTAAACCTAACCCCAAGTCAAAACCTAACCCCAAATCTAAACCTAAAATCTAAACCTAACCCCAAATCCAAACCTAAAATCTAAACCTAACCCCAAATCTAAACCTAACCCCAAATCTAAACCTAAAATCTAAACCTAACCCCAAATCTAAACCTAACCCCAAATCTAAACCTAAAATCTAAACCTAACCCCAAATCTAAACCTAAAATCTAAACCTAACCCCAAATCTAAACCTAACCCCAAATCTAAACCTAAAATCTAAACCTAACCCCAAATCTAAACCTAAAATCTAAACCTAACCCCAAATCTAAACCTAACCCCAAATCTAAACCTAAAATATAAACCTAACCCCAAATCTAAACCTAACCCCAAATCTAAACCTAAAATCTAAACCTAACCCCAAATATAAATCTAAAATCTAAACCTAACCCCAAATATAAACCTAAAATCTAAACCTAACCCCAAATCTAAACCTAAAATCTAAACCTAACCCCAAATCTAAACCTAACCCCAAATCTAAACCTAAAATCTAAACCTAACCCCAAATCTAAACCTAAAATCTAAACCTAACCCCAAATCTAAACCTAACCCCTAAATTAAAACTATAATCTAAACCTAACCCCAAATCTAAACCTAAAATCTAAACCTAACCCCAAATCTAAACCTAACCCCAAATCTAAACCTAAAATCTAAACCTAACCCCAAATCTAAACCTAACCCCATATCTAAACCTAAAATCTAAACCTAACCCCAAATCTAAACCTAAAATCTAAACCTAACCCCAAATCTAAACCTAAAATCTAAACCTAACCCCAAATCTAAACCTAACCCCAAATCTAAACCTAAAATCTAAACCTAACCCCAAATCTAAACCTTAAATCTAAACCTAAAATCTAAACCTAACCCCAAATTTAAACCTAAAATCTAAACCTACCCCCAAATCTAAACCTAAAATCTAAACCTAACCCCAAATCTAAACCTAAAATCTAAACCTAACCCCAAATCTAAACCTAAAATCTAAACCTTACCCCAAATCTAAACCTAAACCCTAATCTAAACCTAAAATCTAAACCTAACCCCAAATCTAAACCTAAAATCTAAACCTAACCCCAAATTTAAACCTAACCCCAAATCTAAAACTAAATTCTAAACCTAAAATCTAAACCTAACCCCAAATCTAAACCTAAAATCTAAACCTAACCCCAAGTCTAAACCTAACCCCAAATCTAAACCTAAAATCTAAACCTAACCCCAAATCTAAACCTAAAATCTAAACCTAACCCCAAATCTAAACCTAACCCCAAATCAAAACCTAAAATCTAAACCTAACCCCAAATCTAAACCTTACCCCAAATATAAACCTAAAATCTAAACCTAACCCCAAATCTAAACCTAAAATCTAAACCTAACCCCAAATCTAAACCTAAAATCTAAACCTAACCCCAAATCTAAACCTAACCCCAAATCTAAACCTAAAATCTAAACCTAACCCCAAATCTAAACCTTAAATCTAAACCTAAAATCTAAACCTAACCCCAAATTTAAACCTAAAATCTAAACCTAACCCCAAATCTAAACCTAAAATCTAAACCTAACCCCAAATCTAAACCTAACCCCAAATCTAAACCTAAAATCTAAACCTAACCCCAAATCTAAACCTAACCCCAATTCTAAACCTAAAATCTAAACCTAACCCCCAATCTAAACCTAACCCCAAATCTAAACCTAAAATCTAAACCTAACCCCAAATCTAAACCTAAAATGTAAACCTAACCCCAAATCTAAACCTAAAATCTAAACCTAACCCCAAATCTAACCCTAAAATCTAAACCTAACCCCAAATCTAAACCCCAAATCTAAACCTAACCCCAAATCTAAACCCCAAATCTTAATCTAAAATCTAAACCTAACTCCAAATCTAAACCTAAAATCTAAACCTAACCCCAAATCTGAACCTAAAATCTAAACCTAACCCGAAATCTGAACCTAAAATCTAAACCTAACCCCAAATCTAAACCTAAAATCTAAACCTAACCCCAAATCTAAACCTAACCCCAAATCTAAACCTAAAATCTAAACCTAAACCCAAATCTAAACCCCAAATCTAAACCTAAAATCTAAACCTAACCCCAAATGTAAATCCAAGCCCAAATCTTAACCTAAAATCTAAACCTAACCCCAAATCTAAACCTAAAATCTAAACCTAACCCCAAATCTAAACCTAAAATCTAAACTTAACCCCAAATCTAAACCTAACCCCAAATCTAAACCTCAAATATAAACCTAACCCCAAATCTAAACCTAACTCCAAATCTAAACCTAACCCCTAATCTAAACCTAAAATCTAAACCTAACCCCAAATCTAAACCTAACATATAAACCTAACCCCAAATCTAAACCTAACCCCAAATCTAAACCTAAAATCTAAACCTAACCCCAAATCTAAACCTAAAATCTAAACCTAACCCCAAGTCTAAACCTAACCCCAAATTTAAACCTAAAATCTAAACCTAACCCCAAATCTAAACCCCAAATCTAAACCTAACCCCAAATCTAAACCTAACCCCAAATCTAAACCAAAAATCTAAACCTAAACCCAAATCTAAACCTAACCCCAAATCTAAACCTAAAATCTAAACCTAACCCCAAATCTAAACCTAAAATCTAAACCTAACCCCAAATCTAAACCTAAAATCTAAACCTAACCCCAAGTCTAAACCTAACCCCAAATCTAAACCTAAAATCTAAACCTAACCCCAAATCCAAACCTAAAATCTAAACCTAACCCCAAATCTAAACCTAACCCCTAAACTAAACCTAAAATCTAAACCTAACCCCAAATCTAAACCTAAAATCTAAACCTAACCCCAAATCTAAACCTAACCCCAAATCTAAAACTAAAATCTAAACCTAACCCCAAATCTAAACCTAACCCCATATCTAAACCTAAAATCTAAACCTAACCCCAAATCTAAACCTAAAATCTAAACCTAACCCCAAATCTAAACCTTACCCCAAATATAAACCTAACATCTAAACCTAACCCCAAATCTAAACCTAAAATCTAAACCTAACCCCAAATCTAAACCTAAAATCTAAACCTAACCCCAAATCTAAACCTAAAATCTAAACCTAACCCCAAATCTAAACCTAAAATCTAAACCTAACCCCAAATCTAAACCTAACCCCAAATCTAAACCTTAAATCTAAACCTAACCCCAAATCTAAACCTAAAATCTAAACCTAACCCCAAATCTAAACCTAACCCCAAATCTAAACCTAAAATCTAAACCTAACCCCAAATCTAAACCTAAAATCTAAACCTAACCCCAAATCTAAACCTAACCCCAAATCTAAACCTAAAATCTAAACCTAACCCCAAATCTAACCCTAAAATCTAAACCTAACCCCAAATCTAAACCCCAAATCTAAACCTAACCCCAAATCTAAACCCCAAATCTAAACCTAAAATCTAAACCTAACCCCAAATCTAAACCTAAAATCTAAACCTAACCCCAAATCTGAACCTAAAATCTAAACCTAACCCGAAATCTGAACCTAAAATCTAAACCTAACCCCAAATCTAAACCTAAAATCTAAACCTAACCCCAAATCTAAACCTAACCCCAAATCTAAACCTAAAATCTAAACCTAACCCCAAATCTAAACCCCAAATCTAAGCCTAAAATCTAAACCTAACCCCAAATGTAAACCCAAGCCCAAATCTTAACCTAAAATCTAAACCTAACCCCAAATCTAAACCTAAAATCTAAACCTAACCCCAAATCTAAACCTAAAATCTAAACTTAACCCCAAATCTAAACCTAACTCCAAATCTAAATCTCAAATCTAAACCTAACCCCAAATCTAAACCTAACCCCAAATCTAAACCTAACCCCTAATCTAAACCTAAAATCTAAACCTAACCCCAAATCTAAACCTAACATCTAAAACTAACCCCAAATCTAAACCTAACCCCAAATCTAAACCTAAAATCTAAACCTAACCCCAAATCTAAACCTAAAATCTAAACCTAAACCCAAGTCAAAACCTAACCCCAAATCTAAACCTAAAATCTAAACCTAACCCCAAATCCAAACCTAAAATCTAAACCTAACCCCAAATCTAAACCTAACCCCAAATCTAAACCTAAAATCTAAACCTAACCCCAAATCTAAACCTAACCCCAAATCTAAACCTAAAATCTAAACCTAACCCCAAATCTAAACCTAAAATCTAAACCTAACCCCAAATCTAAACCTAACCCCAAATCTAAACCTAAAATCTAAACCTAACCCCAAATCTAAACCTAAAATCTAAACCTAACCCCAAATCTAAACCTAACCCCAAATCTAAACCTAAAATATAAACCTAACCCCAAATCTAAACCTAACCCCAAATCTAAACCTAAAATCTAAACCTAACCCCAAATATAAATCTAAAATCTAAACCTAACCCCAAATATAAACCTAAAATCTAAACCTAACCCCAAATCTAAACCTAAAATCTAAACCTAACCCCAAATCTAAACCTAACCCCAAATCTAAACCTAAAATCTAAACCTAACCCCAAATCTAAACCTAAAATCTAAACCTAACCCCAAATCTAAACCTAACCCCTAAATTAAAACTATAATCTAAACCTAACCCCAAATCTAAACCTAAAATCTAAACCTAACCCCAAATCTAAACCTAACCCCAAATCTAAACCTAAAATCTAAACCTAACCCCAAATCTAAACCTAACCCCATATCTAAACCTAAAATCTAAACCTAACCCCAAATCTAAACCTAAAATCTAAACCTAACCCCAAATCTAAACCTTACCCCAAATATAAACCTAAAATCTAAACCTAACCCCAAATGTAAACCTAAAATCTAAACCTAACCCCAAATCTAAACCCCAAATCTAAACCTAAAATCTAAACCTAACTCCAAATGTAAACCCAAGCCCAAATCTTAACCTAAAATCTAAACCTAACCCCAAATCTAAACCTAAAATCTAAACCTAACCCCAAATCTAAACCTAAAATCTAAACTTAACCCCAAATCTAAACCTAACTCCAAATCTAAACCTCAAATCTAAACCTAACCCCAAATCTAAACCTAACCCCAAGTCTAAACCTAACCCCAAATCTAAACCTAAAATCTAAACCTAACCCCAAATCCAAACCTAAAATCTAAACCTAACCCCAAATCTAAACCTAACCCCAAATCTAAACCTAAAATCTAAACCTAACCCCAAATCTAAACCTAAAATCTAAACCTAACCCCAAATCTAAACCTAACCCCTAATCTAAACCTAAAATCTAAACCTAACCCCAAATCTAAACCTAAAATCTAAACCTAAGCCCAAATCTAAACCTAACCCCAAATCTAAACCTAAAATCTAAACCTAACCCCAAATCTAAACCTAAAATCTAAACCTAACCCCAAATTTAAATCTAACACCAAATCTAAACCTAAAATCTAAACCTAACCCCAAATCTAAACCTTACCCCAAATCTAAAACTAAAATCTAAACCTAACCCCAAATCTAAACCTAAAATCTAAACCTAACCCCAAATCTAAACCTAAAATCTAAACCTAACCCCAAATCTAAACCTAACCCCAAATCTAAACCTAAAATCTAAACCTAACCCCCAATCTAAACCTAACCCCAAATCTAAACCTAAAATCTAAACCTAACCCCAAATCTAAACCTAAAATCTAAACCTAACCCCAAATCTAAACCTAAAATCTAAACCTAACCCGAAATCTGAACCTAAAATCTAAACCTAACCCCAAATCTAAACCTAAAATCTAAACCTAACCCCAAATCTAAACCTAACCCCAAATCTAAACCTAAAATCTAAACCTAAACCCAAATCTAAACCCCAAATCTAAACCTAAAATCTAAACCTAACCCCAAATGTAAACCCAAGCCCAAATCTTAACCTAAAATCTAAACCTAACCCCAAATCTAAACCTAAAATCTAAACCTAACCCCAAATCTAAACCTAAAATCTAAACTTAACCCCAAATCTAAACCTAACTCCAAATGTAAACCTCAAATATAAACCTAACCCCAAATCTAAACCTAAAATCTAAACCTAACCCCAAATCTAAACCTAACCCCAAATCTAAACCTAAAATCTAAACCTAACCCCCAATCTAAACCTAACCCCAAATCTAAACCTAAAATCTAAACCTAACCCCAAATCTAAACCTAAAATCTAAACCTAACCCCAAATCTAAACCTAACCCCAAATCTAAACCTAAAATCTAAACCTAACCCCAAATCTAAACCTAAAATCTAAACCTAACCCCAAATCTAAACCTAACCCCAAATCTAAACCTAAAATCTAAACCTAACCCCAAATCTAACCCTAAAATCTAAACCTAACCCCAAATCTAAACCCCAAATCTAAACCTAACCCCAAATCTAAACCCCAAATCTAAACCTAAAATCTAAACCTAACCCCAAATCTAAACCTAAAATCTAAACCTAACCCCAAATCTGAACCTAAAATCTAAACCTAACCCGAAATCTGAACCTAAAATCTAAACCTAACCCCAAATCTAAACCTAAAATCTAAACCTAACCCCAAATCTAAACCTAAAATCTAAACCTAACCCCAAATCTAAACCTAACCCCAAATCTAAACCTAAAATCTAAACCTAACCCCAAATCTAAACCTAAAATCTAAACCTAACCCCAAATCTAAACCTAACCCCAAATCTAAACCTAAAATCTAAACCTAACCCCAAATCTAAACCTAAAATCTAAACCTAACCCCAAATCTAAACCTAACCCCAAATCTAAACCTAAAATATAAACCTAACCCCAAATCTAAACCTAACCCCAAATCTAAACCTAAAATCTAAACCTAACCCCAAATATAAATCTAAAATCTAAACCTAACCCCAAATATAAACCTAAAATCTAAACCTAACCCCAAATCTAAACCTAAAATCTAAACCTAACCCCAAATCTAAACCTAACCCCAAATCTAAACCTAAAATCTAAACCTAACCCCAAATCTAAACCTAAAATCTAAACCTAACCCCAAATCTAAACCTAACCCCTAAATTAAAACTATAATCTAAACCTAACCCCAAATCTAAACCTAAAATCTAAACCTAACCCCAAATCTAAACCTAACCCCAAATCTAAACCTAAAATCTAAACCTAACCCCAAATCTAAACCTAACCCCATATCTAAACCTAAAATCTAAACCTAACCCCAAATCTAAACCTAAAATCTAAACCTAACCCCAAATCTAAACCTTACCCCAAATATAAACCTAAAATCTAAACCTAACCCCAAATGTAAACCTAAAATCTAAACCTAACCCCAAATCTAAACCCCAAATCTAAACCTAAAATCTAAACCTAACTCCAAATGTAAACCCAAGCCCAAATCTTAACCTAAAATCTAAACCTAACCCCAAATCTAAACCTAAAATCTAAACCTAACCCCAAATCTAAACCTAAAATCTAAACTTAACCCCAAATCTAAACCTAACTCCAAATCTAAACCTCAAATCTAAACCTAACCCCAAATCTAAACCTAACCCCAAGTCTAAACCTAACCCCAAATCTAAACCTAAAATCTAAACCTAACCCCAAATCCAAACCTAAAATCTAAACCTAACCCCAAATCTAACTCTAACCCCAAATCTAAACCTAAAATCTAAACCTAACCCCAAATCTAAACCTAAAATCTAAACCTAACCCCAAATCTAAACCTAACCCCTAATCTAAACCTAAAATCTAAACCTAACCCCAAATCTAAACCTAAAATCTAAACCTAAGCCCAAATCTAAACCTAACCCCAAATCTAAACCTAAAATCTAAACCTAACCCCAAATCTAAACCTAAAATCTAAACCTAACCCCAAATTTAAATCTAACACCAAATCTAAACCTAAAATCTAAACCTAACCCCAAATCTAAACCTTACCCCAAATCTAAAACTAAAATCTAAACCTAACCCCAAATCTAAACCTAAAATCTAAACCTAACCCCAAATCTAAACCTAAAATCTAAACCTAACCCCAAATCTAAACCTAACCCCAAATCTAAACCTAAAATCTAAACCTAACCCCCAATCTAAACCTAACCCCAAATCTAAACCTAAAATCTAAACCTAACCCCAAATCTAAACCTAAAATCTAAACCTAACCCCAAATCTAAACCTAAAATCTAAACCTAACCCGAAATCTGAACCTAAAATCTAAACCTAACCCCAAATCTAAACCTAAAATCTAAACCTAACCCCAAATCTAAACCTAACCCCAAATCTAAACCTAAAATCTAAACCTAAACCCAAATCTAAACCCCAAATCTAAACCTAAAATCTAAACCTAACCCCAAATGTAAACCCAAGCCCAAATCTTAACCTAAAATCTAAACCTAACCCCAAATCTAAACCTAAAATCTAAACCTAACCCCAAATCTAAACCTAAAATCTAAACTTAACCCCAAATCTAAACCTAACTCCAAATGTAAACCTCAAATATAAACCTAACCCCAAATCTAAACCTAAAATCTAAACCTAACCCCAAATCTAAACCTAACCCCAAATCTAAACCTAAAATCTAAACCTAACCCCCAATCTAAACCTAACCCCAAATCTAAACCTAAAATCTAAACCTAACCCCAAATCTAAACCTAAAATCTAAACCTAACCCCAAATCTAAACCTAACCCCAAATCTAAACCTAAAATCTAAACCTAACCCCAAATCTAAACCTAAAATCTAAACCTAACCCCAAATCTAAACCTAACCCCAAATCTAAACCTAAAATCTAAACCTAACCCCAAATCTAACCCTAAAATCTAAACCTAACCCCAAATCTAAACCCCAAATCTAAACCTAACCCCAAATCTAAACCCCAAATCTAAACCTAAAATCTAAACCTAACCCCAAATCTAAACCTAAAATCTAAACCTAACCCCAAATCTGAACCTAAAATCTAAACCTAACCCGAAATCTGAACCTAAAATCTAAACCTAACCCCAAATCTAAACCTAAAATCTAAACCTAACCCCAAATCTAAACCTAACCCCAAATCTAAACCTAAAATCTAAACCTAAACCCAAATCTAAACCACAAATCTAAACCTAAAATCTAAACCTAACCCCAAATGTAAACCCAAGCCCAAATCTTAACCTAAAATCTAAACCTAACCCCAAATCTAAACCTAAAATCTAAACCTAACCCCAAATCTAAACCTAAAATCTAAACTTAACCTAAAATCTAAACCTAACCCCAAATCTAAACCTCAAATATAAACCTAACCCCAAATCTAAACCTAACCCCAAATCTAAACCTAACCCCTAATCTAAACCTAAAATCTAAACCTAACCCCAAATCTAAACCTAACATATAAACCTAACCCCAAATCTAAACCTAACCCCAAATCTAAACCCCAAATCTAAACCTAACCCCAAATCTAAACCTAAAATCTAAACCTAACCCCAAGTCTAAACCTAACCCCAAATCTAAACCTAAAATCTAAACCTAACCCCAAATCTAAACCTAAAATCTAAACCTAACCCCAAATCTAAACCTAACCCCAAATCTAAACCTAACATCTAAACCTAACCCCAAATCTAAACCTAAAATCTAAACCTAACCCCAAATCTAAACCTAACCCCAAATCTAAACCTAAAATCTAAACCTAACCCCAAATCTAAACCTAACCCCAAATCTAAACCTAAAATCTAAACCTAACCCCAAATCTAAACCTAAAATCTAAACCTAACCCCAAATATAAACCTAAAATCTAAACCTAACCCCAAATCTAAACCTAAAATCTAAACCTAACCCCAAATCTAAACCTAAAATCTAAACCTAACCCCAAATCTAAACCTAAAATCTAAACCTAACCCCAAGTCTAAACCTAACCCCAAATCTAAACCTAAAATCTAAACCTAACCCCAAATCCAAACCTAAAATCTAAACCTAACCCCAAATCTAAAACTAAAATCTAAACCTAACCCCAAATCTAAACCTAAAATCTAAACCTAACCCAAATCTAAACCTAAAATCTAAACCTAACCCCAAATCTAAACCTAAAATCTAAACCTAACCCCAAATCTAAACCTAAAATCTAAACCTAACACCAAATCTAAACCTAACCCCAAATCTAAACCTAAAATCTAAACTTAACCCCAAATCTAAACCTAAAATCTAAACCTAACCCCAAATCTAAACCTAACCCCAAATCTAAACCTAAAATCTAAACCTAACCCCAAATCTAAACCTAAAATCTAAATCTAACCCCAAGTCTAAACCTAACCCCAAATCTAAACCTAAAATATAAACCTAACCCCAAATCTAAACCTAACCCCAAATCTAAACCTAAAATCTAAACCTAACCCCAAATCTAAACCTAAAATCTAAACCTAACCCCAAATCTAAACCCCAAATCTAAACCTAACCCCAAATCTAAACCTAACTCCAAATCTAAACCTAAAATCTAAACATAACCCCAAATCTAAACCTAACCCCAAATCTAAACCTAAAATCTAAACCTAACCCCAAATCTAAACCTTAAATCTAAACCTAAAATCTAAACCTAACCCCAAATTTAAACCTAAAATCTAAACCTAACCCCAAATCTAAACCTAAAATCTAAACCTAACCCCAAATCTAAACCTAAAATCTAAACCTAACCCCAAATCTAAACCTAACCCCTAATCTAAACCTAAAATCTAAACCTAAGCCCAAATCTAAACCTAAAATCTAAACCTAACCCCAAATCTAAACCTAACCCCATATCTAAACCTAAAATCTAAACCTAACCCCAAATCTAAACCTAAAATCTAAACCTAACCCCAAATCTAAACCTAAAATCTAAACCTAACCCCAAATCTAAACCTAACCCCAAATCTAAACCTAAAATCTAAACCTAACCCCAAATCTAAACCTTAAATCTAAACCTAAAATCTAAACCTAACCCCAAATTTAAACCTAAAATCTAAACCTACCCCCAAATCTAAACCTAAAATCTAAACCTAACCCCAAATCTAAACCTAAAATCTAAACCTAACCCCAAATCTAAACCTAAAATCTAAACCTTACCCCAAATCTAAACCTAAACCCTAATCTAAACCTAAAATCTAAACCTAACCCCAAATCTAAACCTAAAATCTAAACCTAACTCCAAATTTAAACCTAACCCCAAATCTAAAACTAAATTCTAAACCTAAAATCTAAACCTAACCCCAAATCTAAACCTAAAATCTAAACCTAACCCCAAGTCTAAACCTAACCCCAAATCTAAACCTAAAATCTAAACCTAACCCCAAATCTAAACCTAAAATCTAAACCTAACCCCAAATCTAAACCTAACCCCAAATCAAAACCTAAAATCTAAACCTAACCCCAAATCTAAACCTTACCCCAAATATAAACCTAAAATCTAAACCTAACCCCAAATCTAAACCTAAAATCTAAACCTAACCCCAAATCTAAACCTAAAATCTAAACCTAACCCCAAATCTAAACCTAACCCCAAATCTAAACCTAAAATCTAAACCTAACCCCAAATCTAAACCTTAAATCTAAACCTAAAATCTAAACCTAACCCCAAATTTAAACCTAAAATCTAAACCTAACCCCAAATCTAAACCTAAAATCTAAACCTAACCCCAAATCTAAACCTAACCCCAAATCTAAACCTAAAATCTAAACCTAACCCCAAATCTAAACCTAACCCCAAATCTAAACCTAAAATCTAAACCTAACCCCCAATCTAAACCTAACCCCAAATCTAAACCTAAAATCTAAACCTAACCCCAAATCTAAACCTAAAATGTAAACCTAACCCCAAATCTAAACCTAAAATCTAAACCTAACCCCAAATCTAACCCTAAAATCTAAACCTAACCCCAAATCTAAACCCCAAATCTAAACCTAACCCCAAATCTAAACCCCAAATCTTAATCTAAAATCTAAACCTAACTCCAAATCTAAACCTAAAATCTAAACCTAACCCCAAATCTGAACCTAAAATCTAAACCTAACCCGAAATCTGAACCTAAAATCTAAACCTAACCCCAAATCTAAACCTAAAATCTAAACCTAACCCCAAATCTAAACCTAACCCCAAATCTAAACCTAAAATCTAAACCTAAACCCAAATCTAAATCCCAAATCTAAACCTAAAATCTAAACCTAACCCCAAATGTAAATCCAAGCCCAAATCTTAACCTAAAATCTAAACCTAACCCCAAATCTAAACCTAAAATCTAAACCTAACCCCAAATCTAAACCTAAAATCTAAACTTAACCCCAAATCTAAACCTAACCCCAAATCTAAACCTCAAATATAAACCTAACCCCAAATCTAAACCTAACTCCAAATCTAAACCTAACCCCTAATCTAAACCTAAAATCTAAACCTAACCCCAAATCTAAACCTAACATATAAACCAAACCCCAAATCTAAACCTAACCCCAAATCTAAACCTAAAATCTAAACCTAACCCCAAATCTAAACCTAAAATCTAAACCTAACCCCAAGTCTAAACCTAACCCCAAATTTAAACCTAAAATCTAAACCTAACCCCAAATCTAAACCCCAAATCTAAACCTAACCCCAAATCTAAACCAAAAATCTAAACCTAAACCCAAATCTAAACCTAACCCCAAATCTAAACCTAAAATCTAAACCTAACCCCAAATCTAAACCTAAAATCTAAACCTAACCCCAAATCTAAACCTAAAATCTAAACCTAACCCCAAGTCTAAACCTAACCCCAAATCTAAACCTAAAATCTAAACCTAACCCCAAATCCAAACCTAAAATCTAAACCTAACCCCAAATCTAAACCTAACCCCTAAACTAAACCTAAAATCTAAACCTAACCCCAAATCTAAACCTAAAATCTAAACCTAACCCCAAATCTAAACCTAACCCCAAATCTAAAACTAAAATCTAAACCTAACCCCAAATCTAAACCTAACCCCATATCTAAACCTAAAATCTAAACCTAACCCCAAATCTAAACCTAAAATCTAAACCTAACCCCAAATCTAAACCTTACCCCAAATATAAACCTAAAATCTAAACCTAACCCCAAATCTAAACCTAAAATCTAAACCTAACCCC
The DNA here is from genome assembly GCF_037038585.1 of Patagioenas fasciata. Classification (NCBI taxonomy): domain Eukaryota; kingdom Metazoa; phylum Chordata; class Aves; order Columbiformes; family Columbidae; genus Patagioenas; species Patagioenas fasciata. Next base: position 73,777 of record NW_027288638.1, read on the forward strand.
AAATCTAAACCTAAAATCTAAACCTAACCCCAAATCTAAACCTTAAATCTAAACCTAAAATCTAAACCTAACCCCAAATTTAAACCTAAAATCTAAACCTACCCCCAAATCTAAACCTAAAATCTAAACCTAACCCCAAATCTAAACCTAAAATCTAAACCTAACCCCAAATCTAAACCTAAAATCTAAACCTTACCCCAAATCTAAACCTAAACCCTAATCTAAACCTAAAATCTAAACCTAACCCCAAATCTAAACCTAAAATCTAAACCTAACCCCAAATTTAAACCTAACCCCAAATCTAAAACTAAATTCTAAACCTAAAATCTAAACCTAACCCCAAATCTAAACCTAAAATCTAAACCTAACCCCAAGTCTAAACCTAACCCCAAATCTAAACCTAAAATCTAAACCTAACCCCAAATCTAAACCTAAAATCTAAACCTAACCCCAAATCTAAACCTAACCCCAAATCAAAACCTAAAATCTAAACCTAACCCCAAATCTAAACCTTACCCCAAATATAAACCTAAAATCTAAACCTAACCCCAAATCTAAACCTAAAATCTAAACCTAACCCCAAATCTAAACCTAAAATCTAAACCTAACCCCAAATCTAAACCTAACCCCAAATCTAAACCTAAAATCTAAACCTAACCCCAAATCTAAACCTTAAATCTAAACCTAAAATCTAAACCTAACCCCAAATTTAAACCTAAAATCTAAACCTAACCCCAAATCTAAACCTAAAATCTAAACCTAACCCCAAATCTAAACCTAACCCCAAATCTAAACCTAAAATCTAAACCTAACCCCAAATCTAAACCTAACCCCAAATCTAAACCTAAAATCTAAACCTAACCCCCAATCTAAACCTAACCCCAAATCTAAACCTAAAATCTAAACCTAACCCCAAATCTAAACCTAAAATGTAAACCTAACCCCAAATCTAAACCTAAAATCTAAACCTAACCCCAAATCTAACCCTAAAATCTAAACCTAACCCCAAATCTAAACCCCAAATCTAAACCTAACCCCAAATCTAAACCCCAAATCTTAATCTAAAATCTAAACCTAACTCCAAATCTAAACCTAAAATCTAAACCTAACCCCAAATCTGAACCTAAAATCTAAACCTAACCCGAAATCTGAACCTAAAATCTAAACCTAACCCCAAATCTAAACCTAAAATCTAAACCTAACCCCAAATCTAAACCTAACCCCAAATCTAAATCTAAAATCTAAACCTAAACCCAAATCTAAATCCCAAATCTAAACCTAAAATCTAAACCTAACCCCAAATGTAAATCCAAGCCCAAATCTTAACCTAAAATCTAAACCTAACCCCAAATCTAAACCTAAAATCTAAACCTAACCCCAAATCTAAACCTAAAATCTAAACTTAACCCCAAATCTAAACCTAACCCCAAATCTAAACCTCAAATATAAACCTAACCCCAAATCTAAACCTAACTCCAAATCTAAACCTAACCCCTAATCTAAACCTAAAATCTAAACCTAACCCCAAATCTAAACCTAACATATAAACCTAACCCCAAATCTAAACCTAACCCCAAATCTAAACCTAAAATCTAAACCTAACCCCAAATCTAAACCTAAAATCTAAACCTAACCCCAAGTCTAAACCTAACCCCAAATTTAAACCTAAAATCTAAACCTAACCCCAAATCTAAACCCCAAATCTAAACCTAACCCCAAATCTAAACCTAACCCCAAATCTAAACCAAAAATCTAAACCTAAACCCAAATCTAAACCTAACCCCAAATCTAAACCTAAAATCTAAACCTAACCCCAAATCTAAACCTAAAATCTAAACCTAACCCCAAATCTAAACCTAAAATCTAAACCTAACCCCAAGTCTAAACCTAACCCCAAATCTAAACCTAAAATCTAAACCTAACCCCAAATCCAAACCTAAAATCTAAACCTAACCCCAAATCTAAACCTAACCCCTAAACTAAACCTAAAATCTAAACCTAACCCCAAATCTAAACCTAAAATCTAAACCTAACCCCAAATCTAAACCTAACCCCAAATCTAAAACTAAAATCTAAACCTAACCCCAAATCTAAACCTAACCCCATATCTAAACCTAAAATCTAAACCTAACCCCAAATCTAAACCTAAAATCTAAACCTAACCCCAAATCTAAACCTTACCCCAAATATAAACCTAAAATCTAAACCTAACCCCAAATCTAAACCTAAAATCTAAACCTAACCCCAAATCTAAACCTAAAATCTAAACCTAACCCCAAATCTAAACCTAAAATCTAAATCTAACCCCAAATCTAAACCTAAAATCTAAACCTAACCCCAAATCTAAACCTAACCCCAAATCTAAACCTTAAATCTAAACCTAACCCCAAATCTAAACCTAAAATCTAAACCTAACCCCAAATCTAAACCTAACCCCAAATCTAAACCTAAAATCTAAACCTAACCCCAAATCTAAACCTAAAATCTAAACCTAACCCCAAATCTAAACCTAACCCCAAATCTAAACCTAAAATCTAAACCTAACCCCAAATCTAACCCTAAAATCTAAACCTAACCCCAAATCTAAACCCCAAATCTAAACCTAACCCCAAATCTAAACCCCAAATCTAAACCTAAAATCTAAACCTAACCCCAAATCTAAACCTAAAATCTAAACCTAACCCCAAATCTGAACCTAAAATCTAAACCTAACCCGAAATCTGAACCTAAAATCTAAACCTAACCCCAAATCTAAACCTAAAATCTAAACCTAACCCCAAATCTAAACCTAACCCCAAATCTAAACCTAAAATCTAAACCTAACCCCAAATCTAAACCCCAAATCTAAGCCTAAAATCTAAACCTAACCCCAAATGTAAACCCAAGCCCAAATCTTAACCTAAAATCTAAACCTAACCCCAAATCTAAACCTAAAATCTAAACCTAACCCCAAATCTAAACCTAAAATCTAAACTTAACCCCAAATCTAAACCTAACTCCAAATCTAAATCTCAAATCTAAACCTAACCCCAAATCTAAACCTAACCCCAAATCTAAACCTAACCCCTAATCTAAACCTAAAATCTAAACCTAACCCCAAATCTAAACCTAACATCTAAAACTAACCCCAAATCTAAACCTAACCCCAAATCTAAACCTAAAATCTAAACCTAACCCCAAATCTAAACCTAAAATCTAAACCTAACCCCAAGTCAAAACCTAACCCCAAATCTAAACCTAAAATCTAAACCTAACCCCAAATCCAAACCTAAAATCTAAACCTAACCCCAAATCTAAACCTAACCCCAAATCTAAACCTAAAATCTAAACCTAACCCCAAATCTAAACCTAACCCCAAATCTAAACCTAAAATCTAAACCTAACCCCAAATCTAAACCTAAAATCTAAACCTAACCCCAAATCTAAACCTAACCCCAAATCTAAACCTAAAATCTAAACCTAACCCCAAATCTAAACCTAAAATCTAAACCTAACCCCAAATCTAAACCTAACCCCAAATCTAAACCTAAAATATAAACCTAACCCCAAATCTAAACCTAACCCCAAATCTAAACCTAAAATCTAAACCTAACCCCAAATATAAATCTAAAATCTAAACCTAACCCCAAATATAAACCTAAAATCTAAACCTAACCCCAAATCTAAACCTAAAATCTAAACCTAACCCCAAATCTAAACCTAACCCCAAATCTAAACCTAAAATCTAAACCTAACCCCAAATCTAAACCTAAAATCTAAACCTAACCCCAAATCTAAACCTAACCCCTAAATTAAAACTATAATCTAAACCTAACCCCAAATCTAAACCTAAAATCTAAACCTAACCCCAAATCTAAACCTAACCCCAAATCTAAACCTAAAATCTAAACCTAACCCCAAATCTAAACCTAACCCCATATCTAAACCTAAAATCTAAACCTAACCCCAAATCTAAACCTAAAATCTAAACCTAACCCCAAATCTAAACCTTACCCCAAATATAAACCTAAAATCTAAACCTAACCCCAAATGTAAACCTAAAATCTAAACCTAACCCCAAATCTAAACCCCAAATCTAAACCTAAAATCTAAACCTAACTCCAAATGTAAACCCAAGCCCAAATCTTAACCTAAAATCTAAACCTAACCCCAAATCTAAACCTAAAATCTAAACCTAACCCCAAATCTAAACCTAAAATCTAAACTTAACCCCAAATCTAAACCTAACTCCAAATCTAAACCTCAAATCTAAACCTAACCCCAAATCTAAACCTAACCCCAAGTCTAAACCTAACCCCAAATCTAAACCTAAAATCTAAACCTAACCCCAAATCCAAACCTAAAATCTAAACCTAACCCCAAATCTAAACCTAACCCCAAATCTAAACCTAAAATCTAAACCTAACCCCAAATCTAAACCTAAAATCTAAACCTAACCCCAAATCTAAACCTAACCCCTAATCTAAACCTAAAATCTAAACCTAACCCCAAATCTAAACCTAAAATCTAAACCTAACCCCAAATCTAAACCTAACCCCAAATCTAAACCTAAAATCTAAACCTAAGCCCAAATCTAAACCTAACCCCAAATCTAAACCTAAAATCTAAACCTAACCCCAAATCTAAACCTAAAATCTAAACCTAACCCCAAATTTAAATCTAACACCAAATCTAAACCTAAAATCTAAACCTAACCCCAAATCTAAACCTTACCCCAAATCTAAAACTAAAATCTAAACCTAACCCCAAATCTAAACCTAAAATCTAAACCTAACCCAAATCTAAACCTAAAATCTAAACCTAACCCCAAATCTAAACCTAAAATCTAAACCTAACCCCAAATCTAAACCTAAAATCTAAACCTAACACCAAATCTAAACCTAACCCCAAATCTAAACCTAAAATCTAAACTTAACCCCAAATCTAAACCTAAAATCTAAACCTAACCCCAAATCTAAACCTAACCCCAAATCTAAACCTAAAATCTAAACCTAACCCCAAATCTAAACCTAAAATCTAAACCTAACCCCAAGTCTAAACCTAACCCCAAATCTAAACCTAAAATATAAACCTAACCCCAAATCTAAACCTAACCCCAAATCTAAACCTAAAATCTAAACCTAACCCCAAATCTAAACCTAAAATCTAAACCTAACCCCAAATCTAAACCCCAAATCTAAACCTAACCCCAAATCTAAACCTAACTCCAAATCTAAACCTAAAATCTAAACCTAACCCCAAATCTAAACCTAAAATCTAAACCTAACCCCAAATCTAAACCTTAAATCTAAACCTAAAATCTAAACCTAACCCCAAATTTAAACCTAAAATCTAAACCTAACCCCAAATCTAAACCTAAAATCTAAACCTAACCCCAAATCTAAACCTAAAATCTAAACCTAACCCCAAATCTAAACCTAAAATCTAAACCTAACCCCAAATCTAAACCTAAGCCCAAATCTAAACCTCAAATCTAAACCTAACACCAAATCTAAACCTAACCCCATATCTAAACCTAAAATCTAAACCTAACCCCAAATCTAAACCTAAAATCTAAACCTAACCCCAAATCTAAACCTAAAATCTAAACCTAACCCCAAATCCAAACCTAAAATCTAAACCTAACCCCAAATCTAAACCTAACCCCAAATCTAAACCTAAAATCTAAACCTAACCCCAAATCTAAACCTAACCCCAAATCTAAACCTAAAATCTAAACCTAACCCCAAATCTAAACCTAAAATCTAAACCTAACCCCAAATCTAAACCTAACCCCAAATCTAAACCTAAAATATAAACCTAACCCCAAATCTAAACCTAACCCCAAATCTAAACCTAAAATCTAAACCTAACCCCAAATATAAATCTAAAATCTAAACCTAACCCCAAATATAAACCTAAAATCTAAACCTAACCCCAAATCTAAACCTAAAATCTAAACCTAACCCCAAGTCTAAACCTAACCCCAAATCTAAACCTAAAATATAAACCTAACCCCAAATCTAAACCTAACCCCAAATCTAAACCTAAAATCTAAACCTAACCCCAAATCTAAACCTAAAATCTAAACCTAACCCCAAATCTAAACCCCAAATCTAAACCTAACCCCAAATCTAAACCTAACTCCAAATCTAAACCTAAAATCTAAACCTAACCCCAAATCTAAACCTAAAATCTAAACCTAACCCCAAATCTAAACCTTAAATCTAAACCTAAAATCTAAACCTAACCCCAAATTTAAACCTAAAATCTAAACCTAACCCCAAATCTAAACCTAAAATCTAAACCTAACCCCAAATCTAAACCTAACCCCTAATCTAAACCTAAAATCTAAACCTAAGCCCAAATCTAAACCTAAAATCTAAACCTAAGCCCAAATCTAAACCTAAAATCTAAACCTAACACCAAATCTAAACCTAACCCCAAATCTAAACCTAAAATCTAAACCTAACCCCAAATCTAAACCTAAAATCTAAACCTAACCCCAAATCTAAACCTAAAATCTAAACCTAACCCCAAATCCAAACCTAAAATCTAAACCTAACCCCAAATCTAAACCTAACCCCAAATCTAAACCTAAAATCTAAACCTAACCCCAAATCTAAACCTAACCCCAAATCTAAACCTAAAATCTAAACCTAACCCCAAATCTAAACCTAAAATCTAAACCTAACCCCAAATCTAAACCTTACCCCAAATATAAACCTAAAATCTAAACCTAACCCCAAATCTAAACCTAAAATCTAAACCTAACCCCAAATCTAAACCTAACCCCAAATCTAAACCTAAAATATAAACCTAACCCCAAATCTAAACCTAACCCCAAATCTAAACCTAAAATCTAAACCTAACCCCAAATATAAATCTAAAATCTAAACCTAACCCCAAATCTAAACCTAAAATCTAAACCTAACCCCAAATCTAAACCTAAAATCTAAACCTAACCCCAAATCTAAACCTAACCCCAAATCTAAACCTAAAATCTAAACCTAACCCCAAATCTAAACCTAAAATCTAAACCTAACCCCAAATCTAAACCTAACCCCTAAATTAAGACTATAATCTAAACCTAACCCCAAATCTAAACCTAAAATCTAAACCTAACCCCAAATCTAAACCTAACCCCAAATCTAAACCTAAAATCTAAACCTAACCCCAAATCTAAATCTAACCCCATATCTAAACCTAAAATCTAAACCTAACCCCAAATCTAAACCTAAAATCTAAACCTAACCCCAAATCTAAACCTTACCCCAAATATAAACCTAAAATCTAAACCTAACCCCAAATGTAAACCTAAAATCTAAACCTAACCCCAAATCTAAACCCCAAATCTAAACCTAAAATCTAAACCTAACTCCAAATGTAAACCCAAGCCCAAATCTTAACCTAAAATCTAAACCTAACCCCAAATCTAAACCTAAAATCTAAACCTAACCCCAAATCTAAACCTAAAATCTAAACTTAACCCCAAATCTAAACCTAACTCCAAATCTAAACCTCAAATCTAAACCTAACCCCAAATCTAAACCTAACCCCAAGTCTAAACCTAACCCCAAATCTAAACCTAAAATCTAAACCTAACCCCAAATCTAAACCTAACCCCAAATCTAAACCTAAAATCTAAACCTAACCCCAAATCTAAACCTAAAATCTAAACCTAACCCCAAATCTAAACCTAACCCCTAATCTAAACCTAAAATCTAAACCTAACCCAAAATCTAAACCTAAAATCTAAACCTAACCCCAAATCTAAACCTAACCCCAAATCTAAACCTAAAATCTAAACCTAAGCCCAAATCTAAACCTAACCCCAAATCTAAACCTAAAATCTAAACCTAACCCCAAATCTAAACCTAAAATCTAAACCTAACCCCAAATTTAAATCTAACACCAAATCTAAACCTAAAATCTAAACCTAACCCCAAATCTAAACCTTACCCCAAATCTAAAACTAAAATCTAAACCTAACCCCAAATCTAAACCTAAAATCTAAACCTAACCCAAATCTAAACCTAAAATCTAAACCTAACCCCAAATCTAAACCTAAAATCTAAACCTAACCCCAAATCTAAACCTAAAATCTAAACCTAACACCAAATCTAAACCTAACCCCAAATCTAAACCTAAAATCTAAACTTAACCCCAAATCTAAACCTAAAATCTAAACCTAACCCCAAATCTAAACCTAACCCCAAATCTAAACCTAAAATCTAAACTTAACCCCAAATCTAAACCTAAAATCTAAACCTAACCCCAAATCTAAACCTAACCCCAAATCTAAACCTAAAATCTAAACCTAACCCCAAATCTAAACCTAAAATCTAAACCTAACCCCAAGTCTAAACCTAACCCCAAATCTAAACCTAAAATATAAACCTAACCCCAAATCTAAACCTAACCCCATATCTAAACCTAAAATCTAAACCTAACCTCAAATCTAAACCTAAAATCTAAACCTAACCCCAAATCTAAACCTTACCCCAAATATAAACCTAAAATCTAAACCTAACCCCAAATGTAAACCTAAAATCTAAACCTAACCCCAAATCTAAACCCCAAATCTAAACCTAAAATCTAAACCTAACTCCAAATGTAAACCCAAGCCCAAATCTTAACCTAAAATCTAAACCTAACCCCAAATCTAAACCTAAAATCTAAACCTAACCCCAAATCTAAACCTAAAATCTAAACTTAACCCCAAATCTAAACCTAACTCCAAATCTAAACCTAAAATCTAAACCTAACCCCAAATCTAAACCTAACCCCAAGTCTAAACCTAACCCCAAATCTAAACCTAAAATCTAAACCTAACCCCAAATCCAAACCTAAAATCTAAACCTAACCCCAAATCTAAACCTAACCCCAAATCTAAACCTAAAATCTAAACCTAACCCCAAATCTAAACCTAAAATCTAAACCTAACCCCAAATCTAAACCTAACCCCTAATCTAAACCTAAAATCTAAACCTAACCCCAAATCTAAACCTAAAATCTAAACCTAACCCCAAATCTAAACCTAACCCCAAATCTAAACCTAAAATCTAAACCTAAGCCCAAATCTAAACCTAACCCCAAATCTAAACCTAAAATCTAAACCTAACCCCAAATCTAAACCTAAAATCTAAACCTAACCCCAAATTTAAATCTAACACCAAATCTAAACCTAAAATCTAAACCTAACCCCAAATCTAAACCTTACCCCAAATCTAAAACTAAAATCTAAACCTAACCCCAAATCTAAACCTAAAATCTAAACCTAACCCAAATCTAAACCTAAAATCTAAACCTAACCCCAAATCTAAACCTAAAATCTAAACCTAACCCCAAATCTAAACCTAAAATCTAAACCTAACACCAAATCTAAACCTAACCCCAAATCTAAACCTAAAATCTAAACTTAACCCCAAATCTAAACCTAAAATCTAAACCTAACCCCAAATCTAAACCTAACCCCAAATCTAAACCTAAAATCTAAACCTAACCCCAAATCTAAACCTAAAATCTAAACCTAACCCCAAGTCTAAACCTAACCCCAAATCTAAACCTAAAATATAAACCTAACCCCAAATCTAAACCTAACCCCAAATCTAAACCTAAAATCTAAACCTAACCCCAAATCTAAACCTAAAATCTAAACCTAACCCCAAATCTAAACCCCAAATCTAAACCTAACCCCAAATCTAAACCTAACTCCAAATCTAAACCTAAAATCTAAACCTAACCCCAAATCTAAACCTAAAATCTAAACCTAACCCCAAATCTAAACCTTAAATCTAAACCTAAAATCTAAACCTAACCCCAAATTTAAACCTAAAATCTAAACCTAACCCCAAATCTAAACCTAAAATCTAAACCTAACCCCAAATCTAAACCTAAAATCTAAACCTAACCCCAAATCTAAACCTAAAATCTAAACCTAACCCCAAATCTAAACCTAAGCCCAAATCTAAACCTCAAATCTAAACCTAACACCAAATCTAAACCTAACCCCATATCTAAACCTAAAATCTAAACCTAACCCCAAATCTAAACCTAAAATCTAAACCTAACCCCAAATCTCAACCTAAAATCTAAACCTAACCCCAAATCCAAACCTAAAATCTAAACCTAACCCCAAATCTAAACCTAACCCCAAATCTAAACCTAAAATCTAAACCTAACCCCAAATCTAAACCTAACCCCAAATCTAAACCTAAAATCTAAACCTAACCCCAAATCTAAACCTAAAATCTAAACCTAACCCCAAATCTAAACCTAACCCCAAATCTAAACCTAAAATATAAACCTAACCCCAAATCTAAACCTAACCCCAAATCTAAACCTAAAATCTAAACCTAACCCCAAATATAAATCTAAAATCTAAACCTAACCCCAAATATAAACCTAAAATCTAAACCTAACCCCAAATCTAAACCTAAAATCTAAACCTAACCCCAAGTCTAAACCTAACCCCAAATCTAAACCTAAAATATAAACCTAACCCCAAATCTAAACCTAACCCCAAATCTAAACCTAAAATCTAAACCTAACCCCAAATCTAAACCTAAAATCTAAACCTAACCCCAAATCTAAACCCCAAATCTAAACCTAACCCCAAATCTAAACCTAACTCCAAATCTAAACCTAAAATCTAAACCTAACCCCAAATCTAAACCTAAAATCTAAACCTAACCCCAAATCTAAACCTTAAATCTAAACCTAAAATCTAAACCTAACCCCAAATTTAAACCTAAAATCTAAACCTAACCCCAAATCTAAACCTAAAATCTAAATCTAACCCCAAATCTAAACCTAACCCCTAATCTAAACCTAAAATCTAAACCTAACCCCAAATCTAAACCTAAAATCTAAACCTAACACCAAATCTAAACCTAACCCCAAATCTAAACCTAAAATCTAAACCTAACCCCAAATCTAAACCTAAAATCTAAACCTAACCCCAAATCTAAACCTAAAATCTAAACCTAACCCCAAATCCAAACCTAAAATCTAAACCTAACCCCAAATCTAAACCTAACCCCAAATCTAAACCTAAAATCTAAACCTAACCCCAAATCTAAACCTAACCCCAAATCTAAACCTAAAATCTAAACCTAACCCCAAATCTAAACCTAAAATCTAAACCTAACCCCAAATCTAAACCTTACCCCAAATATAAACCTAAAATCTAAACCTAACCCCAAATCTAAACCTAAAATCTAAACCTAACCCCAAATCTAAACCTAACCCCAAATCTAAACCTAAAATATAAACCTAGCCCCAAATCTAAACCTAAACCCAAATCTAAACCTAAAATCTAAACCTAACCCCAAATATAAATCTAAAATCTAAACCTAACCCCAAATCTAAACCTAAAATCTAAACCTAACCCCAAATCTAAACCTAAAATCTAAACCTAACCCCAAATCTAAACCTAACCCCAAATCTAAACCTAAAATCTAAACCTAACCCCAAATCTAAACCTAAAATCTAAACCTAACCCCAAATCTAAACCTAACCCCTAAATTAAGACTATAATCTAAACCTAACCCCAAATCTAAACCTAAAATCTAAACCTAACCCCAAATCTAAACCTAACCCCAAATCTAAACCTAAAATCTAAACCTAACCCCAAATCTAAATCTAACCCCATATCTAAACCTAAAATCTAAACCTAACCCCAAATCTAAACCTAAAATCTAAACCTAACCCCAAATCTAAACCTTACCCCAAATATAAACCTAAAATCTAAACCTAACCCCAAATGTAAACCTAAAATCTAAACCTAACCCCAAATCTAAACCCCAAATCTAAACCTAAAATCTAAACCTAACTCCAAATGTAAACCCAAGCCCAAATCTTAACCTAAAATCTAAACCTAACCCCAAATCTAAACCTAAAATCTAAACCTAACCCCAAATCTAAACCTAAAATCTAAACTTAACCCCAAATCTAAACCTAACTCCAAATCAAAACCTCAAATCTAAACCTAACCCCAAATCTAAACCTAACCCCAAGTCTAAACCTAACCCCAAATCTAAACCTAAAATCTAAACCTAACCCCAAATCTAAACCTAACCCCAAATCTAAACCTAAAATCTAAACCTAACCCCAAATCTAAACCTAAAATCTAAACCTAACCCCAAATCTAAACCTAACCCCTAATCTAAACCTAAAATCTAAACCTAACCCAAAATCTAAACCTAAAATCTAAACCTAACCCCAAATCTAAACCTAACCCCAAATCTAAACCTAAAATCTAAACCTAAGCCCAAATCTAAACCTAACCCCAAATCTAAACCTAAAATCTAAACCTAACCCCAAATCTAAACCTAAAATCTAAACCTAACCCCAAATTTAAATCTAACACCAAATCTAAACCTAAAATCTAAACCTAACCCCAAATCTAAACCTTACCCCAAATCTAAAACTAAAATCTAAACCTAACCCCAAATCTAAACCTAACATCTAAACCTAACCCAAATCTAAACCTAAAATCTAAACCTAACCCCAAATCTAAACCTAAAATCTAAACCTAACCCCAAATCTAAACCTAAAATCTAAACCTAACACCAAATCTAAACCTAACCCCAAATCTAAACCTAAAATCTAAACTTAACCCCAAATCTAAACCTAAAATCTAAACCTAACCCCAAATCTAAACCTAACCCCAAATCTAAACCTAAAATCTAAACCTAACCCCAAATCTAAACCTAAAATCTAAACCTAACCCCAAGTCTAAACCTAACCCCAAATCTAAACCTAAAATATAAACCTAACCCCAAATCTAAACCTAACCCCAAATCTAAACCTAAAATCTAAACCTAACCCCAAATCTAAACCTAAAATCTAAACCTAACCCCAAATCTAAACCCCAAATCTAAACCTAACCCCAAATCTAAACCTAACTCCAAATCTAAACCTAAAATCTAAACCTAACCCCAAATCTAAACCTAAAATCTAAACCTAACCCCAAATCTAAACCTTAAATCTAAACCTAAAATCTAAACCTAACCCCAAATTTAAACCTAAAATCTAAACCTAACCCCAAATCTAAACCTAAAATCTAAACCTAACCCCAAATCTAAACCTAAAATCTAAACCTAACCCCAAATCTAAACCTAACCCCTAATCTAAACCTAAAATCTAAACCTAAGCCCAAATCTAAACCTAAAATCTAAACCTAACACCAAATCTAAACCTAACCCCATATCTAAACCTAAAATCTAAACCTAACCCCAAATCTAAACCTAAAATCTAAACCTAACCCCAAATCTAAACCTAAAATCTAAACCTAACCCCAAATCCAAACCTAAAATCTAAACCTAACCCCAAATCTAAACCTAACCCCAAATCTAAACCTAAAATCTAAACCTAACCCCAAATCTAAACCTAACCCCAAATCTAAACCTAAAATCTAAACCTAACCCCAAATCTAAACCTAAAATCTAAACCTAACCCCAAATCTAAACCTAACCCCAAATCTAAAACTAAAATCTAAACCTAAAATCTAAACCTAACCCCAAATCTAAACCTAAAATCTAAACCTAACCCCAAATCTAAACCTAACCCCAAATCTAAACCTAAAATATAAACCTAACCCCAAATCTAAACCTAACCCCAAATCTAAACCTAAAATCTAAACCTAACCCCAAATATAAATCTAAAATCTAAACCTAACCCCAAATATAAACCTAAAATCTAAACCTAACCCCAAATCTAAACCTAAAATCTAAACCTAACCCCAAGTCTAAACCTAACCCCAAATCTAAACCTAAAATATAAACCTAACCCCAAATCTAAACCTAACCCCAAATCTAAACCTAAAATCTAAACCTAACCCCAAATCTAAACCTAAAATCTAAACCTAACCCCAAATCTAAACCCCAAATCTAAACCTAACCCCAAATCTAAACCTAACTCCAAATCTAAACCTAAAATCTAAACCTAACCCCAAATCTAAACCTAAAATCTAAACCTAACCCCAAATCTAAACCTTAAATCTAAACCTAAAATCTAAACCTAACCCCAAATCTAAACCTAAAATCTAAACCTAACCCCAAATCTAAACCTAACCCCTAATCTAAACCTAAAATCTAAACCTAAGCCCAAATCTAAACCTAAAATCTAAACCTAACACCAAATCTAAACCTAACCCCATATCTAAACCTAAAATCTAAACCTAACCCCAAATCTAAACCTAAAATCTAAACCTAACCCCAAATCTAAACCTAAAATCTAAACTTAACCCCAAATCCAAACAAAAAATCTAAACCTAACCCCAAATCTAAACCTAACCCCAAATCTAAACCTAAAATCTAAACCTAACCCCAAATCTAAACCTAACCCCAAATCTAAACCTAAAATCTAAACCTAACCCCAAATCTAAACCTAAAATCTAAACCTAACCCCAAATCTAAACCTAACCCCAAATCTAAACCTAAAATCTAAACCTAACCCCAAATCTAAACCTAAAATCTAAACCTAACCCCAAATCTAAACCTAACCCCAAATCTAAACCTAAAATATAAACCTAACCCCAAATCTAAACCTAACCCCAAATCTAAACCTAAAATCTAAACCTAACCCCAAATATAAATCTAAAATCTAAACCTAACCCCAAATATAAACCTAAAATCTAAACCTAACCCCAAATCTAAACCTAAAATCTAAACCTAACCCCAAATCTAAACCTAACCCCAAATCTAAACCTAAAATCTAAACCTAACCCCAAATCTAAACCTAAAATCTAAACCTAACCCCAAATCTAAACCTAAAATCTATACCTAACCCCAAATCTAAATCTAACCCCATATCTAAACCTAAAATCTAAACCTAACCCCAAATCTAAACCTAAAATCTAAACCTAACCCCAAATCTAAACCTTACCCCAAATATAAACCTAAAATCTAAACCTAACCCCAAATGTAAACCTAAAATCTAAACCTAACCCCAAATCTAAACCCCAAATCTAAACCTAAAATCTAAACCTAACTCCAAATGTAAACCCAAGCCCAAATCTTAACCTAAAATCTAAACCTAACCCCAAATCTAAACCTAAAATCTAAACCTAACCCCAAATCTAAACCTAAAATCTAAACCTAACCCCAAATCCAAACCTAAAATCTAAACCTAACCCCAAATCTAAACCTAACCCCAAATCTAAACCTAAAATCTAAACCTAACCCCAAATCTAAACCTAAAATCTAAACCTAACCCCAAATCTAAACCTAACCCCTAATCTAAACCTAAAATCTAAACCTAACCCCAAATCTAAACCTAAAATCTAAACCTAACCCCAAATCTAAACCTAACCCCAAATCTAAACCTAAAATCTAAACCTAAGCCCAAATCTAAACCTAACCCCAAATCTAAACCTAAAATCTAAACCTAACCCCAAATCTAAACCTAAAATCTAAACCTAACCCCAAATTTAAATCTAACACCAAATCTAAACCTAAAATCTAAACCTAACCCCAAATCTAAACCTTACCCCAAATCTAAAACTAAAATCTAAACCTAACCCCAAATCTAAACCTAAAATCTAAACCTAACCCAAATCTAAACCTAAAATCTAAACCTAACCCCAAATCTAAACCTAAAATCTAAACCTAACCCCAAATCTTAACCTAAAATCTAAACCTAACACCAAATCTAAACCTAACCCCAAATCTAAACCTAAAATCTAAACTTAACCCCAAATCTAAACCTAAAATCTAAACCTAACCCCAAATCTAAACCTAAAATCTAAACCTAACCCCAAGTCTAAACCTAACCCCAAATCTAAACCTAAAATATAAACCTAACCCCAAATCTAAACCTAACCCCAAATCTAAACCTAAAATCTAAACCTAACCCCAAATCTAAACCTAAAATCTAAACCTAACCCCAAATCTAAACCCCAAATCTAAACCTAACCCCAAATCTAAACCTAACTCCAAATCTAAACCTAAAATCTAAACCTAAGCCCAAATCTAAACCTAAAATCTAAACCTAACACCAAATCTAAACCTAACCCCATATCTAAACCTAAAATCTAAACCTAACCCCAAATCTAAACCTAAAATCTAAACCTAACCCCAAATCTAAACCTAAAATCTAAACCTAACCTAAAATCTAAACCTAACCCCAAATCTAAACCTAAAATCTAAACCTAACCCCAAATCTAAACCTTAAATCTAAACCTAAAATCTAAACCTAACCCCAAATTTAAACCTAAAATCTAAACCTACCCCCAAATCTAAACCTAAAATCTAAACCTAACCCCAAATCTAAACCTAAAATCTAAACCTAACCCCAAATCTAAACCTAACCCGAAATCTGAACCTAAAATCTAAACCTAACCCCAAATCTAAACCTAAAATCTAAACCTAACCCCAAATCTAAACCTAAACCCTCATCTAAACCTAAAATCTAAACCTAACCCCAAATCCAAACCTAAAATCTAAACCTAACCCCAAATTTAAACCTAACCCCAAATCTAAAACTAAATTCTAAACCTAAAATCTAAACCTAACCCCAAATCTAAACCTAAAATCTAAACCTAACCCCAAGTCTAAACCTAACCCCAAATCTAAACCTAAAATCTAATCCTAACCCCAAATCTAAACCTAAAATCTAAACCTAACCCCAAATCTAAACCTAACCCCAAATCAAAACCTAAAATCTAAACCTAACCCCAAATCTAAACCTAACCCCAAATATAAACCTAAAATCTAAACCTAACCCCAAATCTAAACCTAAAATCTAAACCTAACCCCAAATCTAAACCTAAAATCTAAACCTAACCCCAAACCTAAACCTAAAATCTAAACCTAACCCCAAATCTAAACCTTAAATCTAAACCTAAAATCTAAACCTAACCCCAAATTTAAACGTAAAATCTAAACCTAACCCCAAATCTAAACCTAAAATCTAAACCTAACCCCAAATCTAAACCTAACCCCAAATCTAAACCTAAAATCTAAACCTAACCCCAAATCTAAACCTAACCCCAAATCTAAACCTAAAATCTAAACCTAACCCCCAATCTAAACCTAACCCCAAATCTAAACCTAAAATCTAAACCTAACCCCAAATCTAAACCTAAAATCTAAACCTAACCCCAAATCTAAACCTAACCCCAAATCTAAACCTAAAATCTAAACCTAACCCCAAATCTAAACCTAAAATCTAAACCTAACCCCAAATCTAAACCTAACCCCAAATCTAAACCTAAAATCTAAACCTAACCCCAAATCTAACCCTAAAATCTAAACCTAACCCCAAATCTAAACCCCAAATCTAAACCTAACCCCAAATCTAAACCCCAAATCTAAACCTAAAATCTAAACCTAACCCCAAATCTAAACCTAAAATCTAAACCTAACCCCAAATCTGAACCTAAAATCTAAACCTAACCCGAAATCTGAACCTAAAATCTAAACCTAACCCCAAATCTAAACCTAAAATCTAAACCTAACCCCAAATCTAAACCTAACCCCAAATCTAAACCTAAAATCTAAACCTAAAACCAAATCTAAACCCCAAATCTAAACCTAAAATCTAAACCTAACCCCAAATGTAAACCCAAGCCCAAATCTTAACCTAAAATCTAAACCTAACCCCAAATCTAAACCTAAAATCTAAACCTAACCCCAAATCTAAACCTAAAATCTAAACTTAACCCCAAATCTAAACCTAACCCCAAATATAAACCTCAAATATAAACCTAACCCCAAATCTAAACCTAACCCCAAATCTAAACCTAACCCCTAATCTAAACCTAAAATCTAAACCTAACCCCAAATCTAAACCTAACATATAAACCTAACCCCAAATCTAAACCTAACCCCAAATCTAAACCTAAAATCTAAACCTAACCCCAAATCTAAACCTAAAATCTAAACCTAACCCCAAGTCTAAACCTAACCCCAAATCTAAACCTAAAATCTAAACCTAACCCCAAATCCAAACCTAAAATCTAAACCTAACCCCAAATCTAAACCTAACCCCAAATCTAAACCTAAAATCTAAACCTAACCCCAAATCTAAACCTAAAATCTAAACCTAACCCCAAATCTAAACCTAACCCCAAATCTAAACCTAAAATCTAAACCTAACCCCAAATCTAAACCTAAAATCTAAACCTAACCCCAAATCTAAACCTAACCCCAAATCTAAACCTAAAATCTAAACCTAACCCCAAATCTAAACCTAAAATCTAAACCTAACCCCAAATCTAAACCTAACCCCAAATCTAAACCTAAAATCTAAACCTAACCCCAAATCTAAACCTAACCCCAAATCTAAACCCAAAATCTAAACCTAACCCCAAATCTAAACCTAAAATCTAAACCTAACCCCAAATCTAAACCTAAAATCTAAACCTAACCCCAAATCTAAACCTAAAATCTAAACCTAACCCCAAATCCAAACCTAAAATCTAAACCTAACCCCAAATCTAAACCTAACCCCAAATCTAAACCTAAAATCTAAACCTAACCCCAAATCTAAACCTAAAATCTAAACCTAACCCCAAATCAAAACCTAACCCCTAAACTAAACCTAAAATCTAAACCTAACCCCAAATCTACACCTAACCCCATATCTAAACCTAAAGTCTAAACCTAACCCCAAGTCTAAACCTAACCCCAAATCTAAACCTAAAATCTAAACCTAACCCAAATATAAACCTAAAATCTAAACCTAACCCCAAATCTAAACCTAACCCCAAATCAAAACCTAAAATCTAAACCTAACCCCAAATCTAAACCTTACCCCAAATATAAACCTAAAATCTAAACCTAACCCCAAATCTAAACCTAAAATCTAAACCTAACCCCAAATCTAAACCTAACCCCAAATCTAAACCTAAAATCTAAACCTAACCCCCAATCTATACCTAACCCCAAATCTAAACCTAAAATCTAAACCTAACCCCAAATCTAAACCTAAAATCTAAACCTAACCCCAAATCTAAACCTAAAATCTAAACCTAACCCCAAATCTAAACCTAAAATCTAAACCTAACCCCAAATCTAAACCTAACCCCAAATCTAAACCTAAAATCTAAACCTAACCCCAAATCTAAACCTAAAATCTAAACCTAACCCCAAATCTAAACCTAACCCAAATCTAAACCTAAAATCTAAACCTAACCCCAAATCTGAACCTAAAATCTAAACCTAACCCGAAATCTGAACCTAAAATCTAAACCTAACCCCAAATCTAAACCTAAAATCTAAACCTAACCCCAAATCTAAACCTAACCCCAAATCTAAACCTAAAATCTAAACCTAAACCCAAATCTAAACCCCAAATCTAAACCTAAAATCTAAACCTAACCCCAAATGTAAACCCAAGCCCAAATCTTAACCTAAAATCTAAACCTAACCCCAAATCTAAACCTAAAATCTAAACCTAACCCCAAATCTAAACCTAAAATCTAAACTTTACCCCAAATCTAAACCTAACTCCAAATGTAAACCTCAAATATAAACCTAACCCCAAATCTAAACCTAAAATCTAAACCTAACCCCAAATCTAAACCTAACCCCAAATCTAAACCTAAAATCTAAACCTAACCCCCAATCTAAACCTAACCCCAAATCTAAACCTAAAATCTAAACCTAACCCCAAATCTAAACCTAAAATCTAAACCTAACCCCAAATCTAAACCTAACCCCAAATCTAAACCTAAAATCTAAACCTAACCCCAAATCTAAACCTAAAATCTAAACCTAACCCCAAATCTAAACCTAACCCCAAATCTAAACCTAAAATCTAAACCTAACACCAAATCTAACCCTAAAATCTAAACCTAACCCCAAATCTAAACCCCAAATCTAAACCTAACCCCAAATCTAAACCCCAAATCTAAACCTAAAATCTAAACCTAACCCCAAATCTAAACCTAAAATCTAAACCTAACCCCAAATCTGAACCTAAAATCTAAACCTAACCCGAAATCTGAACCTAAAATCTAAACCTAACCCCAAATCTAAACCTAAAATCTAAACCTAACCCCAAATCTAAACCTAACCCCAAATCTAAACCTAAAATCTAAACCTAAACCCAAATCTAAACCACAAATCTAAACCTAAAATCTAAACCTAACCCCAAATGTAAACCCAAGCCCAAATCTTAACCTAAAATCTAAACCTAACCCCAAATCTAAACCTAAAATCTAAACCTAACCCCAAATCTAAACCTAAAATCTAAACTTAACCCCAAATCTAAACCTAACCCCAAATCTAAACCTCAAATATAAACCTAACCCCAAATCTAAACCTAACCCCAAATCTAAACCTAACCCCTAATCTAAACCTAAAATCTAAACCTAACCCCAAATCTAAACCTAACATATAAACCTAACCCCAAATCTAAACCTAACCCCAAATCTAAACCCCAAATCTAAACCTAACCCCAAATCTAAACCTAAAATCTAAACCTAACCCCAAATCTAAACCTAAAATCTAAACCTAACCCCAAATCTAAACCTAACCCCAAATCTAAACCTAACATCTAAACCTAACCCCAAATCTAAACCTAAAATCTAAACCTAACCCCAAATCTAAACCTAACCCCAAATCTAAACCTAAAATCTAAACCTAACCCCAAATCTAAACCTAACCCCAAATCTAAACCTAAAATCTAAACCTAACCCCAAATCTAAACCTAAAATCTAAACCTAACCCCAAATCTAAACCTAAAATCTAAACCTAACCCCAAATCTAAACCTAACCCCAAATCTAAACCTAAAATCTAAACCTAACCCCAAATCTAAACCTAAAATCTAAACCTAACCCCAAATCTAAACCTAACCCCAAATCTAAACCTAAAATCTAAACCTAACACCAAATCTAACCCTAAAATCTAAACCTAACCCCAAATCTAAACCCCAAATCTAAACCTAACCCCAAATCTAAACCCCAAATCTAAACCTAAAATCTAAACCTAACCCCAAATCTAAACCTAAAATCTAAACCTAACCCCAAATCTGAACCTAAAATCTAAACCTAACCCGAAATCTGAACCTAAAATCTAAACCTAACCCCAAATCTAAACCTAAAATCTAAACCTAAACCCAAATCTAAACCACAAATCTAAACCTAAAATCTAAACCTAACCCCAAATGTAAACCCAAGCCCAAATCTTAACCTAAAATCTAAACCTAACCCCAAATCTAAACCTAAAATCTAAACCTAACCCCAAATCTAAACCTAAAATCTAAACTTAACCCCAAATCTAAACCTAACCCCAAATCTAAACCTCAAATATAAACCTAACCCCAAATCTAAACCTAACCCCAAATCTAAACCTAACCCCTAATCTAAACCTAAAATCTAAACCTAACCCCAAATCTAAACCTAACATATAAACCTAACCCCAAATCTAAACCTAACCCCAAATCTAAACCCCAAATCTAAACCTAACCCCAAATCTAAACCTAAAATCTAAACCTAACCCCAAATCTAAACCTAAAATCTAAACCTAACCCCAAATCTAAACCTAACCCCAAATCTAAACCTAACATCTAAACCTAACCCCAAATCTAAACCGAAAATCTAAACCTAACCCCAAATCTAAACGTAACCCCAAATCTAAACCTAAAATCTAAACCTAACCCCAAATCTAAACCTAACCCCAAATCTAAACCTAAAATCTAAACCTAACCCCAAATCTAAACCTAAAATCTAAACCTAACCCCAAATATAAACCTAAAATCTAAACCTAACCCCAAATCTAAACCTAAAATCTAAACCTAACCCCAAATCTAACCCTAAAATCTAAACCTAACCCTAAATCTAAACCCCAAATCTAAACCTAACCCCAAATCTAAACCCCAAATCTAAACCTAAAATCTAAACCTAACCCCAAATCTAAACCTAAAATCTAAACCTAACCCCAAATCTGAACCTAAAATCTAAACCTAACCCGAAATCTAAACCTAAAATCTAAACCTAACCCCAAATCTAAACCTAAAATCTAAACCTAACCCCAAATCTAAACCTAACCCCAAATCTAAACCTAAAATCTAAACCTAAACCCAAATCTAAACCCCAAATCTAAACCTAAAATCTAAACCTAACCCCAAATGTAAACCCAAGCCCAAATCTTAACCTAAAATCTAAACCTAACCCCAAATCTAAACCTAAAATCTAAACCTAACCCCAAATCTAAACCTAAAATCTAAACCTAACCCCAAATCTAAACCTAAAATCTAAACCTAACCCCAAATCTAAACCTAACCCAAATCTAAACCTAAAATCTAAACCTAACCCCAAATCTGAACCTAAAATCTAAACCTAACCCGAAATCTGAACCTAAAATCTAAACCTAACCCCAAATCTAAACCTAAAATCTAAACCTAACCCCAAATCTAAACCTAACCCCAAATCTAAACCTAAAATCTAAACCTAAACCCAAATCTAAACCCCAAATCTAAACCTAAAATCTAAACCTAACCCCAAATGTAAACCCAAGCCCAAATCTTAACCTAAAATCTAAACCTAACCCCAAATCTAAACCTAAAATCTAAACCTAACCCCAAATCTAAACCTAAAATCTAAACTTTACCCCAAATCTAAACCTAACTCCAAATGTAAACCTCAAATATAAACCTAACCCCAAATCTAAACCTAAAATCTAAACCTAACCCCAAATCTAAACCTAACCCCAAATCTAAACCTAAAATCTAAACCTAACCCCCAATCTAAACCTAACCCCAAATCTAAACCTAAAATCTAAACCTAACCCCAAATCTAAACCTAAAATCTAAACCTAACCCCAAATCTAAACCTAACCCCAAATCTAAACCTAAAATCTAAACCTAACCCCAAATCTAAACCTAAAATCTAAACCTAACCCCAAATCTAAACCTAACCCCAAATCTAAACCTAAAATCTAAACCTAACACCAAATCTAACCCTAAAATCTAAACCTAACCCCAAATCTAAACCCCAAATCTAAACCTAACCCCAAATCTAAACCCCAAATCTAAACCTAAAATCTAAACCTAACCCCAAATCTAAACCTAAAATCTAAACCTAACCCCAAATCTGAACCTAAAATCTAAACCTAACCCGAAATCTGAACCTAAAATCTAAACCTAACCCCAAATCTAAACCTAAAATCTAAACCTAACCCCAAATCTAAACCTAACCCCAAATCTAAACCTAAAATCTAAACCTAAACCCAAATCTAAACCACAAATCTAAACCTAAAATCTAAACCTAACCCCAAATGTAAACCCAAGCCCAAATCTTAACCTAAAATCTAAACCTAACCCCAAATCTAAACCTAAAATCTAAACCTAACCCCAAATCTAAACCTAAAATCTAAACTTAACCCCAAATCTAAACCTAACCCCAAATCTAAACCTCAAATATAAACCTAACCCCAAATCTAAACCTAACCCCAAATCTAAACCTAACCCCTAATCTAAACCTAAAATCTAAACCTAACCCCAAATCTAAACCTAACATATAAACCTAACCCCAAATCTAAACCTAACCCCAAATCTAAACCCCAAATCTAAACCTAACCCCAAATCTAAACCTAAAATCTAAACCTAACCCCAAATCTAAACCTAAAATCTAAACCTAACCCCAAATCTAAACCTAACCCCAAATCTAAACCTAACATCTAAACCTAACCCCAAATCTAAACCTAAAATCTAAACCTAACCCCAAATCTAAACCTAACCCCAAATCTAAACCTAAAATCTAAACCTAACCCCAAATCTAAACCTAACCCCAAATCTAAACCTAAAATCTAAACCTAACCCCAAATCTAAACCTAAAATCTAAACCTAACCCCAAATCTAAACCTAAAATCTAAACCTAAAATCTAAACCTAACCCCAAATCTGAACCTAAAATCTAAACCTAACCCGAAATCTGAACCTAAAATCTAAACCTAACCCCAAATCTAAACCTAAAATCTAAACCTAACCCCAAATCTAAACCTAACCCCAAATCTAAACCTAAAATCTAAACCTAAACCCAAATCTAAACCCCAAATCTAAACCTAAAATCTAAACCTAACCCCAAATGTAAACCCAAGCCCAAATCTTAACCTAAAATCTAAACCTAACCCCAAATCTAAACCTAAAATCTAAACCTAACCCCAAATCTAAACCTAAAATCTAAACTTTACCCCAAATCTAAACCTAACTCCAAATGTAAACCTCAAATATAAACCTAACCCCAAATCTAAACCTAAAATCTAAACCTAACCCCAAATCTAAACCTAACCCCAAATCTAAACCTAAAATCTAAACCTAACCCCCAATCTAAACCTAACCCCAAATCTAAACCTAAAATCTAAACCTAACCCCAAATCTAAACCTAAAATCTAAACCTAACCCCAAATCTAAACCTAACCCCAAATCTAAACCTAAAATCTAAACCTAACCCCAAATCTAAACCTAAAATCTAAACCTAACCCCAAATCTAAACCTAACCCCAAATCTAAACCTAAAATCTAAACCTAACACCAAATCTAACCCTAAAATCTAAACCTAACCCCAAATCTAAACCCCAAATCTAAACCTAACCCCAAATCTAAACCCCAAATCTAAACCTAAAATCTAAACCTAACCCCAAATCTAAACCTAAAATCTAAACCTAACCCCAAATCTGAACCTAAAATCTAAACCTAACCCGAAATCTGAACCTAAAATCTAAACCTAACCCCAAATCTAAACCTAAAATCTAAACCTAACCCCAAATCTGAACCTAAAATCTAAACCTAACCCGAAATCTAAACCTAAAATCTAAACCTAACCCCAAATCTAAACCTAAAATCTAAACCTAACCCCAAATCTAAACCTAACCCCAAATCTAAACCTAAAATCTAAACCTAAACCCAAATCTAAACCCCAAATCTAAACCTAAAATCTAAACCTAACCCCAAATGTAAACCTAAAATCTAAACCTAACCCCAAATCTAAACCTAAAATCTAAACTTAACCCCAAATCTAAACCTAACCCCAAATCTAAACCCCAAATCTAAACCTAACCCCAAATCTAAACCTAAAATCTAAACCTAACCCCAAATCTAAACCTAAAATCTAAACCTAACCCCAAATCTAAACCTAACCCCAAATCTAAACCTAACATCTAAACCTAACCCCAAATCTAAACCTAAAATCTAAACCTAACCCCAAATCTAAACCTAAAATCTAAACTTAACCCCAAATCTAAACCTAACCCCAAATCTAAACCCCAAATCTAAACCTAACCCCAAATCTAAACCTAAAATCTAAACCTAACCCCAAATCTAAACCTAAAATCTAAACCTAACCCCAAATCTAAACCTAACCCCAAATCTAAACCTAACATCTAAACCTAACCCCAAATCTAAACCTAAAATCTAAACCTAACCCCAAATCTAAACCTAACCCCAA
This sequence comes from Patagioenas fasciata, assembly GCF_037038585.1. NCBI lineage: Eukaryota > Metazoa > Chordata > Aves > Columbiformes > Columbidae > Patagioenas > Patagioenas fasciata. The sequence continues at coordinate 99,151 of NW_027288638.1, forward strand.
ATCTAAACCTAAAATCTAAACCTAACCCCAAATCTAAACCTAACCCCAAATCTAAACCTAAAATCTAAACCTAACCCCAAATCTAAACCTAAAATCTAAACCTAACCCCAAATCTAAACCTAAAATCTAAACCTAACCCCAAATCTAAACCTAACCCCAAATCTAAACCTAAAATCTAAACCTAACCCCAAATCTAAACCTAAAATCTAAACCTAACCCCAAATCTAAACCTAACCCCAAATCTAAACCTAAAATCTAAACCTAACACCAAATCTAACCCTAAAATCTAAACCTAACCCCAAATCTAAACCCCAAATCTAAACCTAACCCCAAATCTAAACCCCAAATCTAAACCTAAAATCTAAACCTAACCCCAAATCTAAACCTAAAATCTAAACCTAACCCCAAATCTGAACCTAAAATCTAAACCTAACCCGAAATCTGAACCTAAAATCTAAACCTAACCCCAAATCTAAACCTAAAATCTAAACCTAAACCCAAATCTAAACCACAAATCTAAACCTAAAATCTAAACCTAACCCCAAATGTAAACCCAAGCCCAAATCTTAACCTAAAATCTAAACCTAACCCCAAATCTAAACCTAAAATCTAAACCTAACCCCAAATCTAAACCTAAAATCTAAACTTAACCCCAAATCTAAACCTAACCCCAAATCTAAACCTCAAATATAAACCTAACCCCAAATCTAAACCTAACCCCAAATCTAAACCTAACCCCTAATCTAAACCTAAAATCTAAACCTAACCCCAAATCTAAACCTAACATATAAACCTAACCCCAAATCTAAACCTAACCCCAAATCTAAACCCCAAATCTAAACCTAACCCCAAATCTAAACCTAAAATCTAAACCTAACCCCAAATCTAAACCTAAAATCTAAACCTAACCCCAAATCTAAACCTAACCCCAAATCTAAACCTAACATCTAAACCTAACCCCAAATCTAAACCGAAAATCTAAACCTAACCCCAAATCTAAACGTAACCCCAAATCTAAACCTAAAATCTAAACCTAACCCCAAATCTAAACCTAACCCCAAATCTAAACCTAAAATCTAAACCTAACCCCAAATCTAAACCTAAAATCTAAACCTAACCCCAAATATAAACCTAAAATCTAAACCTAACCCCAAATCTAAACCTAAAATCTAAACCTAACCCCAAATCTAACCCTAAAATCTAAACCTAACCCTAAATCTAAACCCCAAATCTAAACCTAACCCCAAATCTAAACCCCAAATCTAAACCTAAAATCTAAACCTAACCCCAAATCTAAACCTAAAATCTAAACCTAACCCCAAATCTGAACCTAAAATCTAAACCTAACCCGAAATCTAAACCTAAAATCTAAACCTAACCCCAAATCTAAACCTAAAATCTAAACCTAACCCCAAATCTAAACCTAACCCCAAATCTAAACCTAAAATCTAAACCTAAACCCAAATCTAAACCCCAAATCTAAACCTAAAATCTAAACCTAACCCCAAATGTAAACCCAAGCCCAAATCTTAACCTAAAATCTAAACCTAACCCCAAATCTAAACCTAAAATCTAAACCTAACCCCAAATCTAAACCTAAAATCTAAACTTAACCCCAAATCTAAACCTAACCCCAAATCTAAACCTAACATATAAACCTAACCCCAAATCTAAACCTAACCCCAAATCTAAACCTAAACCCAAATCTAAACCTAAAATCTAAACCTAACCCCAAATCTAAACCTAAAATCTAAACCTAACCCCAAATCTAAACCTAACCCCAAATCTAAACGTAAAATCTAAACCTAACCCCAAATGTAAACCTAAAATCTAAACCTAACCCCAAATCTAAACCTAACCCCAAATCTAAACCTAAAATCTAAACCTAACCCCAAATCTAAACCTAAAATCTAAACCTAACCCCAAATCTAAACCTAACCCCAAATCTAAACCTAAAATCTAAACCTAACCCCAAATCTAAACCTAAAATCTAAACCTAACCCCAAATATAAACCTAAAATCTAAACCTAACCCCAAATCTAAACCTAACCCCAAATCTAAACCTAAAATCTAAACCTAACCCCAAATCTAAACCTAAAATCTAAACCTAACCCCAAATCTAAACCTAAAATCTAAACCTAACCCCAAGTCTAAACCTAACCCCAAATCTAAACCTAAAATCTAAACCTAACCCCAAATCCAAACCTAAAATCTAAACCTAACCCCAAATCTAAACCTAACCCCAAATCTAAACCTAAAATCTAAACCTAACCCCAAATCTAAACCTAAAATCTAAACCTAACCCCAAATCTACACCTAACCCCATATCTAAACCTAAAATCTAAACCTAACCCCAAATCTAAACCTAAAATCTAAACCTAACCCCAAATCTAAACCTTACCCCAAATATAAACCTAAAATCTAAACCTAACCCCAAATCTAAACCTAAAATCTAAACCTAACCCCAAATCTAAACCTAAAATCTAAACCTAACCCCAAATCGAAACCTGAAATCTAAACCTAACCCCAAATCTAAACCTAAAATCTAAACCTAACCCCAAATCTAAACCTAACCCCAAATCTAAACCTAAAATCTAAACCTAACCCCAAATCTAAACCCCAAATCTAAACCTAAAATCTAAACCTAACCCCAAATGTAAACCCAAGCCCAAATCTTAACCTAAAATCTAAACCTAACCCCAAATCTAAACCTAAAATCTAAACTTAACCCCAAATCTAAACCTAACCCCAAATCTAAACCTAAAATCTAAACCTAACCCCAAATCTAAACCTAACATCTAAACCTAACCCCAAATCTAAACCTAACCCCAAATCTAAACCTAAAATCTAAACCTAACCCCAAATCTAAACCTAAAATCTAAACCTAACCCCAAGTCTAAACCTAACCCCAAATCTAAACCTAAAATCTAAACCTAACCCCAAATCCAAAACTAAAATCTAAACCTAACCCCAAATCTAAACCTAACCCCAAATCTAAACCTAAAATCTAAACCTAACCCCAAATCTAAACCTAAAATCTAAACCTAACCCCAAATCTAAACCTAACCCCAAATCTAAACCTAAAATCTAAACCTAACCCCAAATCTAAACCTAAAATCTAAACCTAACCCCAAATCTAAACCCCAAATCTAAACCTAACCCCAAAACTAAAACCCAAATCTTAACCTAAAATCTAAACCTAACCCCAAATCTAAACCTAAAATCTAAACCTAACCCCAAATCTAAAACTAACCCCAAATCTAAACCTAAAATCTAAACCTAACCCCAAATCTAAACCTAAAATCTAAACCTAACCCCAAATCTAAACCCCAAATCTAAACCTAACCCCAAAACTAAAACCCAAATCTTAACCTAAAATCTAAACCTAACCCCAAATCTAAACCTAAAATCTAAACCTAACCCTAAATCTAAACCTAACCCCAAATCTAAACCTAAAATATAAACCAAAAATCTAAACCTAACCCCAAATCTAAACCTAAAATCTAAACCTAACCCCAAATCTAAACCTAACCCCAAATCTAAACCTAAAATCTAAACCTAACCCCAAATCTAAACCTAAAATCTAAACCTAACCCCAAGTCTAAACCTAACTCCAAATCTAAACCTAAAATATAAACCTAACCCCAAATCTAAACCTAACCCCAAATCTAAACCTAAAATCTAAACCTAACCCCAAATCTAACCCTAAAATCTAAACCTAACCCCAAATCTAAGCCTAAAATCTAAACCTAATCCCAAATCTAAACCTTAAATCTAAACCTAAAATCTAAACCTAACCCCAAATCTAAACCTAAAATCTAAACCTAACCCCAAATCTAAACCTAAAATCTAAACCTAACCCCAAATCTAAACCTAACCCCTAATCTAAACCTAAAATCTAAACCTAAGCCCAAATCTAAACCTAAAATCTAAACCTAACCCCAAATCTAAACCTAAAATCTAAACCTAACCCCAAATCTAAACCTAACCCCAAATCTAAACCTAAAATCTAAACCAAAAATCTAAAACTAACCCCAAATTTAAACCTAAAATCTAAACCTAACCCCAAATCCAAACCTAAAATCTAAACCTAACCCCAAATCTAAACCTAAAATCTAAACCTAAACCCAAGTCTAAACCTAACCCCAAATCTAAACCTAAAATCTAAACCTAACCCCAAATCCAAACCTAAAATCTAAACCTAACCCCAAATCTAAACCTAACCCCAAATCTAAACCTAAAATCTAAACCTAACCCCAAATCTAAACCTAAAATCTAAACCTAACCCCAAGTCTAAACCTAACCCCTAATCTAAACCTAAAATCTAAACCTAACCCCAAATCTAAACCTAAAATCTAAACCTAACCCCAAATCTAAACCTAACCCCAAATCTAAACCTAAAATCTAAACCTAACCCCAAATCTAAACCTAACCCCATATCTAAACCTAAAATCTAAACCTAACCCCAAATCTAAACCTAAAATCTAAATCTAACCCCAAATTTAAACCTAACACCAAATCTAAACCTAAAATCTAAACCTAACCCCAAATCTAAACCTTACCCCAAATCTAAACCTAAAATCTAAACCTAACCCCAAATCTAAACCTAAAATCTAAACCTAACCCCAAATCTAAACCTAAAATCTAAACCTAACCCCAAATCTAAAACTAAAATCTAAACCTAACCCCAAATCTAAACCTAAAATCTAAACCTAACCCCAAGTCTAAACCTAAAATCTAAACCTAACCCCAAATCTAAACCTAAAATCTAAACTTAACCCCAAATCTAAACCTAACCCCAAATCTAAACCCCAAATCTAAACCTAACCCCAAATCTAAACCTAAAATCTAAACCTAACCCCAAATCTAAACCTAAAATCTAAACCTAACCCCAAATCTAAACCTAACCCCAAATCTAAACCTAACATCTAAACCTAACCCCAAATCTAAACCTAAAATCTAAACCTAACCCCAAATCTAAACCTAAAATCTAAACTTAACCCCAAATCTAAACCTAACCCCAAATCTAAACCCCAAATCTAAACCTAACCCCAAATCTAAACCTAAAATCTAAACCTAACCCCAAATCTAAACCTAAAATCTAAACCTAACCCCAAATCTAAACCTAACCCCAAATCTAAACCTAACATCTAAACCTAACCCCAAATCTAAACCTAAAATCTAAACCTAACCCCAAATCTAAACCTAACCCCAAATCTAAACCTAAAATCTAAACCTAACCCCAAATCTAAACCTAACCCCAAATCTAAACCTAAAATCTAAACCTAACCCCAAATCTAAACCTAAAATCTAAACCTAACCCCAAATCTAAACCTAAAATCTAAACCTAACCCCAAATCTAAACCTAACCCCAAATCTAAACCTAAAATCTAAACCTAACCCCAAATCTAAACCTAAAATCTAAACCTAACCCCAAATCTAAACCTAACCCCAAATCTAAACCTAAAATCTAAACCTAACACCAAATCTAACCCTAAAATCTAAACCTAACCCCAAATCTAAACCCCAAATCTAAACCTAACCCCAAATCTAAACCCCAAATCTAAACCTAAAATCTAAACCTAACCCCAAATCTAAACCTAAAATCTAAACCTAACCCCAAATCTGAACCTAAAATCTAAACCTAACCCGAAATCTGAACCTAAAATCTAAACCTAACCCCAAATGTAAACCCAAGCCCAAATCTTAACCTAAAATCTAAACCTAACCCCAAATCTAAACCTAAAATCTAAACCTAACCCCAAATCTAAACCTAAAATCTAAACTTAACCCCAAATCTAAACCTAACCCCAAATCTAAACCTCAAATATAAACCTAACCCCAAATCTAAACCTAACCCCAAATCTAAACCTAACCCCTAATCTAAACCTAAAATCTAAACCTAACCCCAAATCTAAACCTAACATATAAACCTAACCCCAAATCTAAACCTAACCCCAAATCTAAACCCCAAATCTAAACCTAACCCCAAATCTAAACCTAAAATCTAAACCTAACCCCAAATCTAAACCTAAAATCTAAACCTAACCCCAAATCTAAACCTAACCCCAAATCTAAACCTAACATCTAAACCTAACCCCAAATCTAAACCGAAAATCTAAACCTAACCCCAAATCTAAACGTAACCCCAAATCTAAACCTAAAATCTAAACCTAACCCCAAATCTAAACCTAACCCCAAATCTAAACCTAAAATCTAAACCTAACCCCAAATCTAAACCTAAAATCTAAACCTAACCCCAAATATAAACCTAAAATCTAAACCTAACCCCAAATCTAAACCTAAAATCTAAACCTAACCCCAAATCTAACCCTAAAATCTAAACCTAACCCTAAATCTAAACCCCAAATCTAAACCTAACCCCAAATCTAAACCCCAAATCTAAACCTAAAATCTAAACCTAACCCCAAATCTAAACCTAAAATCTAAACCTAACCCCAAATCTGAACCTAAAATCTAAACCTAACCCGAAATCTAAACCTAAAATCTAAACCTAACCCCAAATCTAAACCTAAAATCTAAACCTAACCCCAAATCTAAACCTAACCCCAAATCTAAACCTAAAATCTAAACCTAAACCCAAATCTAAACCCCAAATCTAAACCTAAAATCTAAACCTAACCCCAAATGTAAACCCAAGCCCAAATCTTAACCTAAAATCTAAACCTAACCCCAAATCTAAACCTAAAATCTAAACCTAACCCCAAATCTAAACCTAAAATCTAAACTTAACCCCAAATCTAAACCTAACCCCAAATCTAAACCTAACATATAAACCTAACCCCAAATCTAAACCTAACCCCAAATCTAAACCTAAACCCAAATCTAAACCTAAAATCTAAACCTAACCCCAAATCTAAACCTAAAATCTAAACCTAACCCCAAATCTAAACCTAACCCCAAATCTAAACGTAAAATCTAAACCTAACCCCAAATGTAAACCTAAAATCTAAACCTAACCCCAAATCTAAACCTAACCCCAAATCTAAACCTAAAATCTAAACCTAACCCCAAATCTAAACCTAAAATCTAAACCTAACCCCAAATCTAAACCTAACCCCAAATCTAAACCTAAAATCTAAACCTAACCCCAAATCTAAACCTAAAATCTAAACCTAACCCCAAATATAAACCTAAAATCTAAACCTAACCCCAAATCTAAACCTAACCCCAAATCTAAACCTAAAATCTAAACCTAACCCCAAATCTAAACCTAAAATCTAAACCTAACCCCAAATCTAAACCTAAAATCTAAACCTAACCCCAAGTCTAAACCTAACCCCAAATCTAAACCTAAAATCTAAACCTAACCCCAAATCCAAACCTAAAATCTAAACCTAACCCCAAATCTAAACCTAACCCCAAATCTAAACCTAAAATCTAAACCTAACCCCAAATCTAAACCTAAAATCTAAACCTAACCCCAAATCTACACCTAACCCCATATCTAAACCTAAAATCTAAACCTAACCCCAAATCTAAACCTAAAATCTAAACCTAACCCCAAATCTAAACCTTACCCCAAATATAAACCTAAAATCTAAACCTAACCCCAAATCTAAACCTAAAATCTAAACCTAACCCCAAATCTAAACCTAAAATCTAAACCTAACCCCAAATCGAAACCTGAAATCTAAACCTAACCCCAAATCTAAACCTAAAATCTAAACCTAACCCCAAATCTAAACCTAACCCCAAATCTAAACCTAAAATCTAAACCTAACCCCAAATCTAAACCCCAAATCTAAACCTAAAATCTAAACCTAACCCCAAATGTAAACCCAAGCCCAAATCTTAACCTAAAATCTAAACCTAACCCCAAATCTAAACCTAAAATCTAAACTTAACCCCAAATCTAAACCTAACCCCAAATCTAAACCTAAAATCTAAACCTAACCCCAAATCTAAACCTAACATCTAAACCTAACCCCAAATCTAAACCTAACCCCAAATCTAAACCTAAAATCTAAACCTAACCCCAAATCTAAACCTAAAATCTAAACCTAACCCCAAGTCTAAACCTAACCCCAAATCTAAACCTAAAATCTAAACCTAACCCCAAATCCAAAACTAAAATCTAAACCTAACCCCAAATCTAAACCTAACCCCAAATCTAAACCTAAAATCTAAACCTAACCCCAAATCTAAACCTAAAATCTAAACCTAACCCCAAATCTAAACCTAACCCCAAATCTAAACCTAAAATCTAAACCTAACCCCAAATCTAAACCTAAAATCTAAACCTAACCCCAAATCTAAACCCCAAATCTAAACCTAACCCCAAAACTAAAACCCAAATCTTAACCTAAAATCTAAACCTAACCCCAAATCTAAACCTAAAATCTAAACCTAACCCCAAATCTAAAACTAACCCCAAATCTAAACCTAAAATCTAAACCTAACCCCAAATCTAAACCTAAAATCTAAACCTAACCCCAAATCTAAACCCCAAATCTAAACCTAACCCCAAAACTAAAACCCAAATCTTAACCTAAAATCTAAACCTAACCCCAAATCTAAACCTAAAATCTAAACCTAACCCTAAATCTAAACCTAACCCCAAATCTAAACCTAAAATATAAACCAAAAATCTAAACCTAACCCCAAATCTAAACCTAAAATCTAAACCTAACCCCAAATCTAAACCTAACCCCAAATCTAAACCTAAAATCTAAACCTAACCCCAAATCTAAACCTAAAATCTAAACCTAACCCCAAGTCTAAACCTAACTCCAAATCTAAACCTAAAATATAAACCTAACCCCAAATCTAAACCTAACCCCAAATCTAAACCTAAAATCTAAACCTAACCCCAAATCTAACCCTAAAATCTAAACCTAACCCCAAATCTAAGCCTAAAATCTAAACCTAATCCCAAATCTAAACCTTAAATCTAAACCTAAAATCTAAACCTAACCCCAAATCTAAACCTAAAATCTAAACCTAACCCCAAATCTAAACCTAAAATCTAAACCTAACCCCAAATCTAAACCTAACCCCTAATCTAAACCTAAAATCTAAACCTAAGCCCAAATCTAAACCTAAAATCTAAACCTAACCCCAAATCTAAACCTAAAATCTAAACCTAACCCCAAATCTAAACCTAACCCCAAATCTAAACCTAAAATCTAAACCAAAAATCTAAAACTAACCCCAAATTTAAACCTAAAATCTAAACCTAACCCCAAATCCAAACCTAAAATCTAAACCTAACCCCAAATCTAAACCTAAAATCTAAACCTAAACCCAAGTCTAAACCTAACCCCAAATCTAAACCTAAAATCTAAACCTAACCCCAAATCCAAACCTAAAATCTAAACCTAACCCCAAATCTAAACCTAACCCCAAATCTAAACCTAAAATCTAAACCTAACCCCAAATCTAAACCTAAAATCTAAACCTAACCCCAAGTCTAAACCTAACCCCTAATCTAAACCTAAAATCTAAACCTAACCCCAAATCTAAACCTAAAATCTAAACCTAACCCCAAATCTAAACCTAACCCCAAATCTAAACCTAAAATCTAAACCTAACCCCAAATCTAAACCTAACCCCATATCTAAACCTAAAATCTAAACCTAACCCCAAATCTAAACCTAAAATCTAAATCTAACCCCAAATTTAAACCTAACACCAAATCTAAACCTAAAATCTAAACCTAACCCCAAATCTAAACCTTACCCCAAATCTAAACCTAAAATCTAAACCTAACCCCAAATCTAAACCTAAAATCTAAACCTAACCCCAAATCTAAACCTAAAATCTAAACCTAACCCCAAATCTAAAACTAAAATCTAAACCTAACCCCAAATCTAAACCTAAAATCTAAACCTAACCCCAAGTCTAAACCTAAAATCTAAACCTAACACCAAATCTAAACCTAACCCCAAATCTAAACCTAAAATCTAAACCTAACCCCAAATTTAAACCTAAAATCTAAACCTAACCCCAAATCTAAACCTAACCCCTAATCTAAACCTAAAATCTAAACCTAAGCCCAAATCTAAACCTAAAATCTAAACCTAACCCCAAATCTAAACCTAACCCCTAATCTAAACCTAAAATCTAAACCTAACCCCAAATCTAAACCTAAAATCTAAACCTAACCCCAAGTCTAAACCTAACCCCAAATCTAAAACTAAATTCTAAACCTAAAATCTAAACCTAACCCCAAGTCTAAACCTAACCCCAAATCTAAACCTAAAATCTAAACCTAACCCCAAATCTAAACCTTACCCCAAATATAAACCTAAAATCTAAACCTAACCCCAAATCTAAACCTAAAATCTAAACCTAACCCCAAATCTAAACCTAAAATCTAAACCTAAACCCAAATCTAAACCCCAAATCTAAACCTAAAATCTAAACCTAACCCCAAATGTAAACCCAAGCCCAAATCTTAACCTAAAATCTAAACCTAACCCCAAATCTAAACCTAAAATCTAAACCTAACCCCAAATCTAAACCTAAAATCTAAACTTAACCCCAAATCTAAACCTAACTCCAAATCTAAACCTCAAATATAAACCTAACCCCAAATCTAAACCTAACCCCAAATCTAAAACTAAAATCTAAACCTAACCCCTAATCTAAAACTAAAATCTAAACCTAACCCCAAATCTAAACCTAACATATAAACCTAACCCCAAATCTAAACCTAACCCCAAATCTAAACCTAAAATCTAAACCTAACCCCAAATCTAAACCTAAAATCTAAACCTAACCCCAAATCTAAACCTAACCCCAAATCTAAACCTAAAATCTAAACCTAACCCCAAATCCAAACCTAAAATCTAAACCTAACCCCAAATCTAAACCTAACCCCAAATCTAAACCTAAAATCTAAACCTAACCCCAAATCTAAACCTAAAATCTAAACCTAACCCCAAATCTAAACCTAACCCCAAATCTAAACCTAAAATCTAAACCTAACCCCAAATCTAAACCTAAAATCTAAACCTAACCCCAAATCTAAACCTAACCCCAAATCTAAACCTAAAATCTAAACCTAACCCCAAATCTAAACCTAAAATCTAAACCTAACCCCAAATCTAAACCTAACCCCAAATCTAAACCTAAAATCTAAACCTAACCCCAAATCTAAACCTAACCCCAAATCTAAACCTAAAATCTAAACCTAACCCCAAATCTAAACCTAAAATCTAAACCTAACCCCAAATCTAAACCTAACCCCAAATCTAAACCTAAAATCTAAACCTAACCCCAAATCTAAACCTAAAATCTAAACCTAACCCCAAATCTAAACCTAAAATCTAAACCTAACCCCAAGTCTAAACCTAACCCCAAATCTAAACCTAAAATCTAAACCTAACCCCAAATCAAAACCTAAAATCTAAACCTAACCCCAAATCTAAACCTAACCCCAAATCTAAACCTAAAATCTAAACCTAACCCCAAATCTAAACCTAAAATCTAAACCTAACCCCAAATCTAAACCTAACCCCTAAACTAAACCTAAAATCTAAACCTAACCCCAAATCTACACCTAACCCCATATCTAAACCTAAAATCTAAACCTAACCCCAAATCTAAACCTAAAATCTAAACCTAACCCCAAATCTAAACCTTACCCCAAATATAAACCTAAAATCTAAACCTAACCCCAAATCTAAACCTAAAATCTAAACCTAACCCCAAATCTAAACCTAAAATCTAAACCTAACCCCAAATCTAAACCTAAAATCTAAACCTAACCCCAAATCTAAACCTAACCCCAAATCTAAACCTTAAATCTAAACCTAACCCCAAATCTAAACCTAAAATCTAAACCTAACGCCAAATCTAAACCTAACCCCAAATCTAAACCTAAAATCTAAACCTAACCCCAAATCTAAACCTAAAATCTAAACCTAACCCCAAATCTAAACCTAAAATCTAAACCTAACACCAAATCTAAACCTAACCCCAAATCTAAACCTAAAATCTAAACCTAACCCCAAATCTAAACCTAAAATCTAAACCTAACCCCAAATCTAAACCTAAAATCTAAACCTAACCCCAAATCTAAACCTAAAATCTAAACCTAACCCCAAATCTAAACCTAACCCCAAATCTAAACCTAAAATCTAAACCTAACCCCAAATCTAAACCTAAAATCTAAACCTAACCCCAAATCTAAACCTAACCCCAAATCTAAACCTAAAATCTAAACCTAACCCCAAATCTAACCCTAAAATCTAAACCTAACCCCAAATCTAAACCCCAAATCTAAACCTAACCCCAAATCTAAACCCAAAATCTAAACCTAAAATCTAAACCTAACCCCAAATCTAAACCTAAAATCTAAACCTAACCCCAAATCTGAACCTAAAATCTAAACCTAACCCCAAATCTAAACCTAACCCCAAATCTAAACCTAACATCTAAACCTAACCCCAAATCTAAACCTAACATCTAAACCTAACCCCAAATCTAAACCTAACCCCAAATCTAAACCTAAAATCTAAACCTAACCCCAAGTCTAAACCTAACCCCAAATCTAAACCTAAAATCTAAACCTAACCCCAAATCTAAACCTAACATCTAAACCTAACCCCAAATCTAAACCTAAAATCTAAACCTAACCCCAAATCTAAACCTAACCCCAAATCTAAACCTAAAATCTAAACCTAACCCCAAATCTAAACCTAAAATCTAAACCTAACCCCAAATCTAAACCTAACCCCAAATCTAAACCTAAAATCTAAACCTAACCCCAAATCTAAACCTAAAATCTAAACCTAACCCCAAATCTAAACCTAACCCCAAATCTAAACCTAAAATCTAAACCTAACCCCAAATCTAAACCTAAAATCTAAACCTAACCCCAAATCTAAACCTAACCCCAAATCTAAACCTAAAATCTAAACCTAACCCCAAATCTAAACCTAACCCCAAATCTAAACCTAAAATCTAAACCTAACCCCAAATCTAAACCTAAAATCTAAACCTAACCCCAAATATAAACCTAAAATCTAAACCTAACCCCAAATCTAAACCTAACCCCAAATCTAATCCTAAAATCTAAACCTAACCCCAAATCTAAACCTAAAATCTAAACCTAACCCCAAGTCTAAACCTAACCCCAAATCTAAACCTAAAATCTAAACCTAACCCCAAATCCAAACCTAAAATCTAAACCTAACCCCAAATCTAAACCTAACCCCAAATCTAAACCTAAAATCTAAACCTAACCCCAAATCTAAACCTAAAATCTAAACCTAACCCCAAATCTAAACCTAACCCCTAATATAAACCTAAAATCTAAACCTAACCCCAAATCTAAACCTAACCCCATATCTAAACCTAAAATCTAAACCTAACCCCAAATCTAAACCTAAAATCTAAACCTAACCCCAAATCTAAACCTTACCCCAAATATAAACCTAAAATCTAAACCTAACCCCAAATCTAAACCTAAAATCTAAACCTAACCCCAAATCTAAACCTAAAATCTAAACCTAACCCCAAATCTAAACCTAAAATCTAAACCTAACCCCAAATCTAAACCTAAAATCTAAACCTAACCCCAAATCTAAACCTAACCCCAAATCTAAACCTTAAATCTAAACCTAACCCCAAATCTAAACCTAAAATCTAAACCTAACCCCAAATCTAAACCTAACCCCAAATCTAAACCTAAAATCTAAACCTAACCCCAAATCTAAACCTAAAATCTAAACCTAACCCCAAATCTAAACCTAAAATCTAAACCTAACACCAAATCTAAACCTAACCCCAAATATAAACCTAAAATCTAAACCTAACCCCAAATCTAAACCTAAAATCTAAACCTAACCCCAAATCTAAACCTAAAATCTAAACCTAACCCCAAATCTAAACCTAAAATCTAAACCTAACCCCAAATCTAAACCTAACCCCAAATCTAAACCTAAAATCTAAACCTAACCCCAAATCTAAACCTAAAATCTAAACCTAACCCCAAATCTAAACCTAACCCCAAATCTAAACCTAAAATCTAAACCTAACCCCAAATCTAACCCTAAAATCTAAACCTAACCCCAAATCTAAACCCCAAATCTAAACCTAACCCCAAATCTAAACCCCAAATCTAAACCTAAAATCTAAACCTAACCCCAAATCTAAACCTAAAATCTAAACCTAACCCCAAATCTGAACCTAAAATCTAAACCTAACCCGAAATCTGAACCTAAAATCTAAACCTAACCCCAAATCTAAACCTAAAATCTAAACCTAACCCCAAATCTAAACCTAACCCCAAATCTAAACCCCAAATCTAAACCTAAAATCTAAACCTAACCCCAAATGTAAACCCAAGCCCAAATCTCATCTAAAATCTAAACCTAACCCCAAATCTAAACCTAAAATCTAAACTTAACCCCAAATCTAAACCTAACTCCAAATCTAAACCTCAAATCTAAACCTAACTCCAAATCTAAACCTAACCCCAAATCTAAACCTAACCCCAAATCTAAACCTAAAATCTAAACCTAACCCCAAATCTAAACCTAACATCTAAACCTAACCCCAAATCTAAACCTAAAATCTAAACCTAACCCCAAATCTAAACCTAAAATCTAAACCTAACCCCAAATCTAAACCTAAAATCTAAACCTAACCCCAAATCTAAACCTAACCCCAAATCTAAACCTTAAATCTAAACCTAACCCCAAATCTAAACCTAAAATCTAAACCTAACGCCAAATCTAAACCTAACCCCAAATCTAAACCTAAAATCTAAACCTAACCCCAAATCTAAACCTAAAATCTAAACTTAACCCCAAATCTAAACCTAACTCCAAATCTAAACCTCAAATCTAAACCTAACTCCAAATCTAAACCTAACCCCAAATCTAAACCTAACCCCAAATCTAAACCTAAAATCTAAACCTAACCCCAAATCTAAACCTAAAATCTAAACCTAACCCCAAATCTAAACCTAACCCCAAATCTAAACCTAAAATCTAAACCTAACCCCAAATCTAAACCTAACCCCAAATCTAAACCTAAAATCTAAACCTAACCCCAAATCTAAACCTAAAATCTAAACCTAACCCCAAATATAAACCTAAAATCTAAACCTAACCCCAAATCTAACCCTAAAATCTAAACCTAACCCTAAATCTAAACCCCAAATCTAAACCTAACCCCAAATCTAAACCCCAAATCTAAACCTAAAATCTAAACCTAACCCCAAATCTAAACCTAAAATCTAAACCTAACCCCAAATCTGAACCTAAAATCTAAACCTAACCCGAAATCTAAACCTAAAATCTAAACCTAACCCCAAATCTAAACCTAAAATCTAAACCTAACCCCAAATCTAAACCTAACCCCAAATCTAAACCTAAAATCTAAACCTAAACCCAAATCTAAACCCCAAATCTAAACCTAAAATCTAAACCTAACCCCAAATGTAAACCCAAGCCCAAATCTTAACCTAAAATCTAAACCTAACCCCAAATCTAAACCTAAAATCTAAACCTAACCCCAAATCTAAACCTAAAATCTAAACCTAACCCCAAATCTAAACCTAAAATCTAAACCTAACCCCAAATCTAAACCTAACCCAAATCTAAACCTAAAATCTAAACCTAACCCCAAATCTGAACCTAAAATCTAAACCTAACCCGAAATCTGAACCTAAAATCTAAACCTAACCCCAAATCTAAACCTAAAATCTAAACCTAACCCCAAATCTAAACCTAACCCCAAATCTAAACCTAAAATCTAAACCTAAACCCAAATCTAAACCCCAAATCTAAACCTAAAATCTAAACCTAACCCCAAATGTAAACCCAAGCCCAAATCTTAACCTAAAATCTAAACCTAACCCCAAATCTAAACCTAAAATCTAAACCTAACCCCAAATCTAAACCTAAAATCTAAACTTTACCCCAAATCTAAACCTAACTCCAAATGTAAACCTCAAATATAAACCTAACCCCAAATCTAAACCTAAAATCTAAACCTAACCCCAAATCTAAACCTAACCCCAAATCTAAACCTAAAATCTAAACCTAACCCCCAATCTAAACCTAACCCCAAATCTAAACCTAAAATCTAAACCTAACCCCAAATCTAAACCTAAAATCTAAACCTAACCCCAAATCTAAACCTAACCCCAAATCTAAACCTAAAATCTAAACCTAACCCCAAATCTAAACCTAAAATCTAAACCTAACCCCAAATCTAAACCTAACCCCAAATCTAAACCTAAAATCTAAACCTAACACCAAATCTAACCCTAAAATCTAAACCTAACCCCAAATCTAAACCCCAAATCTAAACCTAACCCCAAATCTAAACCCCAAATCTAAACCTAAAATCTAAACCTAACCCCAAATCTAAACCTAAAATCTAAACCTAACCCCAAATCTGAACCTAAAATCTAAACCTAACCCGAAATCTGAACCTAAAATCTAAACCTAACCCCAAATCTAAACCTAAAATCTAAACCTAACCCCAAATCTAAACCTAACCCCAAATCTAAACCTAAAATCTAAACCTAAACCCAAATCTAAACCACAAATCTAAACCTAAAATCTAAACCTAACCCCAAATGTAAACCCAAGCCCAAATCTTAACCTAAAATCTAAACCTAACCCCAAATCTAAACCTAAAATCTAAACCTAACCCCAAATCTAAACCTAAAATCTAAACTTAACCCCAAATCTAAACCTAACCCCAAATCTAAACCTCAAATATAAACCTAACCCCAAATCTAAACCTAACCCCAAATCTAAACCTAACCCCTAATCTAAACCTAAAATCTAAACCTAACCCCAAATCTAAACCTAACATATAAACCTAACCCCAAATCTAAACCTAACCCCAAATCTAAACCCCAAATCTAAACCTAACCCCAAATCTAAACCTAAAATCTAAACCTAACCCCAAATCTAAACCTAAAATCTAAACCTAACCCCAAATCTAAACCTAACCCCAAATCTAAACCTAACATCTAAACCTAACCCCAAATCTAAACCTAAAATCTAAACCTAACCCCAAATCTAAACCTAACCCCAAATCTAAACCTAAAATCTAAACCTAACCCCAAATCTAAACCTAACCCCAAATCTAAACCTAAAATCTAAACCTAACCCCAAATCTAAACCTAAAATCTAAACCTAACCCCAAATCTAAACCTAAAATCTAAACCTAAAATCTAAACCTAACCCCAAATCTGAACCTAAAATCTAAACCTAACCCGAAATCTGAACCTAAAATCTAAACCTAACCCCAAATCTAAACCTAAAATCTAAACCTAACCCCAAATCTAAACCTAACCCCAAATCTAAACCTAAAATCTAAACCTAAACCCAAATCTAAACCCCAAATCTAAACCTAAAATCTAAACCTAACCCCAAATGTAAACCCAAGCCCAAATCTTAACCTAAAATCTAAACCTAACCCCAAATCTAAACCTAAAATCTAAACCTAACCCCAAATCTAAACCTAAAATCTAAACTTTACCCCAAATCTAAACCTAACTCCAAATGTAAACCTCAAATATAAACCTAACCCCAAATCTAAACCTAAAATCTAAACCTAACCCCAAATCTAAACCTAACCCCAAATCTAAACCTAAAATCTAAACCTAACCCCCAATCTAAACCTAACCCCAAATCTAAACCTAAAATCTAAACCTAACCCCAAATCTAAACCTAAAATCTAAACCTAACCCCAAATCTAAACCTAACCCCAAATCTAAACCTAAAATCTAAACCTAACCCCAAATCTAAACCTAAAATCTAAACCTAACCCCAAATCTAAACCTAACCCCAAATCTAAACCTAAAATCTAAACCTAACACCAAATCTAACCCTAAAATCTAAACCTAACCCCAAATCTAAACCCCAAATCTAAACCTAACCCCAAATCTAAACCCCAAATCTAAACCTAAAATCTAAACCTAACCCCAAATCTAAACCTAAAATCTAAACCTAACCCCAAATCTGAACCTAAAATCTAAACCTAACCCGAAATCTGAACCTAAAATCTAAACCTAACCCCAAATCTAAACCTAAAATCTAAACCTAACCCCAAATCTGAACCTAAAATCTAAACCTAACCCGAAATCTAAACCTAAAATCTAAACCTAACCCCAAATCTAAACCTAAAATCTAAACCTAACCCCAAATCTAAACCTAACCCCAAATCTAAACCTAAAATCTAAACCTAAACCCAAATCTAAACCCCAAATCTAAACCTAAAATCTAAACCTAACCCCAAATGTAAACCTAAAATCTAAACCTAACCCCAAATCTAAACCTAAAATCTAAACTTAACCCCAAATCTAAACCTAACCCCAAATCTAAACCCCAAATCTAAACCTAACCCCAAATCTAAACCTAAAATCTAAACCTAACCCCAAATCTAAACCTAAAATCTAAACCTAACCCCAAATCTAAACCTAACCCCAAATCTAAACCTAACATCTAAACCTAACCCCAAATCTAAACCTAAAATCTAAACCTAACCCCAAATCTAAACCTAAAATCTAAACTTAACCCCAAATCTAAACCTAACCCCAAATCTAAACCCCAAATCTAAACCTAACCCCAAATCTAAACCTAAAATCTAAACCTAACCCCAAATCTAAACCTAAAATCTAAACCTAACCCCAAATCTAAACCTAACCCCAAATCTAAACCTAACATCTAAACCTAACCCCAAATCTAAACCTAAAATCTAAACCTAACCCCAAATCTAAACCTAACCCCAAATCTAAACCTAAAATCTAAACCTAACCCCAAATCTAAACCTAACCCCAAATCTAAACCTAAAATCTAAACCTAACCCCAAATCTAAACCTAAAATCTAAACCTAACCCCAAATCTAAACCTAAAATCTAAACCTAACCCCAAATCTAAACCTAACCCCAAATCTAAACCTAAAATCTAAACCTAACCCCAAATCTAAACCTAAAATCTAAACCTAACCCCAAATCTAAACCTAACCCCAAATCTAAACCTAAAATCTAAACCTAACACCAAATCTAACCCTAAAATCTAAACCTAACCCCAAATCTAAACCCCAAATCTAAACCTAACCCCAAATCTAAACCCCAAATCTAAACCTAAAATCTAAACCTAACCCCAAATCTAAACCTAAAATCTAAACCTAACCCCAAATCTGAACCTAAAATCTAAACCTAACCCGAAATCTGAACCTAAAATCTAAACCTAACCCCAAATCTAAACCTAAAATCTAAACCTAAACCCAAATCTAAACCACAAATCTAAACCTAAAATCTAAACCTAACCCCAAATGTAAACCCAAGCCCAAATCTTAACCTAAAATCTAAACCTAACCCCAAATCTAAACCTAAAATCTAAACCTAACCCCAAATCTAAACCTAAAATCTAAACTTAACCCCAAATCTAAACCTAACCCCAAATCTAAACCTCAAATATAAACCTAACCCCAAATCTAAACCTAACCCCAAATCTAAACCTAACCCCTAATCTAAACCTAAAATCTAAACCTAACCCCAAATCTAAACCTAACATATAAACCTAACCCCAAATCTAAACCTAACCCCAAATCTAAACCCCAAATCTAAACCTAACCCCAAATCTAAACCTAAAATCTAAACCTAACCCCAAATCTAAACCTAAAATCTAAACCTAACCCCAAATCTAAACCTAACCCCAAATCTAAACCTAACATCTAAACCTAACCCCAAATCTAAACCGAAAATCTAAACCTAACCCCAAATCTAAACGTAACCCCAAATCTAAACCTAAAATCTAAACCTAACCCCAAATCTAAACCTAACCCCAAATCTAAACCTAAAATCTAAACCTAACCCCAAATCTAAACCTAAAATCTAAACCTAACCCCAAATATAAACCTAAAATCTAAACCTAACCCCAAATCTAAACCTAAAATCTAAACCTAACCCCAAATCTAACCCTAAAATCTAAACCTAACCCTAAATCTAAACCCCAAATCTAAACCTAACCCCAAATCTAAACCCCAAATCTAAACCTAAAATCTAAACCTAACCCCAAATCTAAACCTAAAATCTAAACCTAACCCCAAATCTGAACCTAAAATCTAAACCTAACCCGAAATCTAAACCTAAAATCTAAACCTAACCCCAAATCTAAACCTAAAATCTAAA
>NW_027288639.1:0-118784 GCF_037038585.1 Patagioenas fasciata
TCACTCGCTAAACGACCTCTTGGGAAACACGTCTCCGGTCGACGGACCGCTCAGATTGCTTCTCGTGTAACTGTGAACTGTGTCAGCGCAGGGAATCCGTCTCTGTTGAGCAGATGTCAATCCTGCCTCGCTTTTGCTTTGTTGCCTCTACCAAGATGATTTCCCGTTTCTCTCTTCACTGGAGCAGGCAGACACAGCCAACGCACATCAAGTGTCAAGAGACACGCTCTGCTGAGCTCAACGCTTGTGCAGATGCACATGTGCGACGAAGTCAACACACGTGCTTGTGGAGAGAAAGAAAGGGACTCCCAGGCGTGTGGAGCGACGGGGAGAAAGAGCGGGCGCTGAGGAACACAGTTTCAAACAGACTGTCTCCACACAAACAGGCACCTGTCTGCAGGTATCCTAGATCTTGATTCTTGAACTTGAGGAAACACGCGTCTGAGCAAAACTCCCAAACGCTTCCAGGAAAGACACAGGCTCTCCCACAAGCACACAAGTGTTTGCCCTCAGCTATAGATCAGGGACAAGCCTGTGAAGAGCAACCAAAGAGCTCGTCCGTCTTTCCCTCAATAGATGGGAGTAGGCGCGCTTGCGGATGTGTGCGTGTGTGTGGCCACGCGTTTGCTTAGGCATCAGTGTGTGAAAAGGTAGGTGCTTTTCTCTAGCTGCGTGTGCGTGCACGTGGTGCTGGGTGCACATCCCTGGGTGCTCGTGGAAAGGTTTCTGCATGGTTTTCGCTGAGGAATCGTGTGTGTGCACATGGACAAAGAGAAGGCGCAGCAACCAGGTTCCAGCGCCGAAGAAGGCAAAAGGCGAGGTTTCCGGCGCTATCTCCTTCTCTCCCCAGAGCTAGTCGCGCAAAGCAAGCCGCTAAGCCGGCGACCGGCAAGAGAGCTACAACGAAGCATGCCGAACGGAGAAAATAGCAGCAGCTCATCTGTTCACACCTTGTTTCTGCCATGTGCTTGAACGCCAAGACGTTCGCGCTTCTGTGAGATGAAAGACGTCCTTCTGCATATGTGGTTGCTCACACCGGTGCACTTGTTAGTGTATCCATTCAGTCCTGGGCTGCGGGGCATTCAGAAGTGGCTCTGTGGAGACGTCTGCATAGAGGCAGCTGTCAGAACACGCACACTCGATTGTTCACCAAAACATATGCAGACGCGTCCTTAGCCTGTAGATTTGGATGCACAGAGTTCCCTGTGTTCGCAAGAGACAAGGGAATCGAGTCTGTGCGCACAGAAGCAATAGCGGACCGTTTCCCTCGGAGTGAACGCGAAAGAGCCGTCTATATACTCGCAGACACGCGAACGTGCCTCAATGCGGTCACAGAGGCAGCAGCTTTTGCACAGATGCTCCTGGTGATTCTGGCACTTTCCAGGCACACTCCTGAAAGTCGCGCACACTGCTGTTCACTCGCTAAACGACCTCTTGGGAAACACGTCTCCGGTCGACGGACCGCTCAGATTGCTTCTCGTGTAACTGTGAACTGTGTCAGCGCAGGGAATCCGTCTCTGTTGAGCAGATGTCAATCCTGCCTCGCTTTTGCTTTGTTGCCTCTACCAAGATGATTTCCCGTTTCTCTCTTCACTGGAGCAGGCAGACACAGCCAACGCACATCAAGTGTCAAGAGACACGCTCTGCTGAGCTCAACGCTTGTGCAGATGCACATGTGCGACGAAGTCAACACACGTGCTTGTGGAGAGAAAGAAAGGGACTCCCAGGCGTGTGGAGCGACGGGAAGAAAAGAGCGGGCGCTGAGGACACACAGTTTCAAACAGACTGTCTCCACACAAACAGAGCACCTGTCTGCAGGTATCCTAGATCTTGATTCTTGAACTTGAGGAAACACGCGTCTGAGCAATAACTCCCAAACGCTTCAGGAAAGACACAGGCTCTCCCACAAGCACACAAGTGTTTGCCCTCAGCTATAGATCAGGGACAAGCCTGTGAAGAGCAACCAAAGAGCTCGTTCCGTCTTTCCCTCAGTAGATGGGAGTAGGCGCGCTTTGCGGATGTGTGCGTGTGTGTGGCACACGCGTTTGCTTAGGCATCAGTGTGTGAAAAGGTAGGTGCTTTTCTCTAGCTGCGTGTGCGTGCACGTGGTGCTGGGGTGCACATCCCTGGTGCTCGTGGAAAGGTTTACTGCAATGGTTTTCGCTGAGGAATCGTGTGTGTGCACATGGACAAAGAGAAGGCGCAGCAACCAGGTTCCAGCGCCGAAGAAGGCAAAAGGCGAGGTTTCGGCGCTATCTCCTTCTCTCCCCAGAGCTAGTCGCGCAAAGCAAGCCCGCTAAGCCGCGACCGGCAAGAAGAGCTACAACGAAGCATGCCGAACGGAGAAAATAGCAGCAGCTCATCTGTTCACACCTTGTTTCTGCCATGTGCTTGAACGCCAAGACGTTCGCGCTTCTGTGAGATGAAAGACGTCCTTCTGCATATGTGGTGCTCACACCGGTGCACTTGTTAGTGTATCCATTCAGTCCTGGGCTGCGGGGCATTCAGAAGTGGCTCTGTGGAGACGGTCTGCATAGAGGGCAGCTGTCAGAACACGCACACTCGATTGTTCACCAAAACATATGCAGACGCGTCCTTAGCCTGTAGATTTGGATGCACAGAGTTCCCTGTGTTCGCAAGAGACAGGGAATCGCGTCTGTGCGCACAGAAGCAATAGCGGGACCGTTTCCCTCGGAGTGAACGCGAAAGAGCCGTCTATATACTCGCAGACAACGCGAAACGTGCCTCAATGCGGTCACAGAGGCAGCAGCTTTTGCACAGATGCTCCTAGGTGATTCTGGCACTTTCCAGGCACACTCCTGAAAGTCGCGCACACTCAGCTGAAGACACTCGCTAAAACGACCTCTTGGAAACACGTCTCCGGTCGACGGACCGCTCAGATTGCTTCTCGTGTAACTGTGAACTGTGTCAGCGCAGGGAATCCGTCTCTGTTGAGCAGATGTCAATCCTGCCTCTCGCTTTTGCTTTGTTGCCTCTACCTAGACGATTTCCCCGTTTCTCTCTTCACTGGAGCAGGCAGACACAGCCAACGCACAATCAAGTGTCAAGAGACACGCTCTGCTGAGCTCAACGCTTGTGCAGATGCACATGTGCGACGAAGTCCAACACACGTGCTTGTGGAGAGAAAGAAAGGGGACTCCCAGGCGTGTGGGAGCGACGGGGAGAAAGAGCGGGCGCTGAGGAACACAGTTTCAAACAGACTGTCTCCACACAAAACAGGCACCTGTCTGCAGGTATCCTAGATCTTGATTCTTGAACTTGAGGAAACACGCGTCCTGAGCAAAACTCCCAAACGCTTCCAGGAAAGACACAGGCTCTCCCACAAGCACACAAGTGTTTGCCCTCAGCTATAGATCAGGGACAAGCTGTGAAGAGCAACCAAAGAGCTCGTCCGTCTTTCCCTCAATAGATGGGAGTAGGGCGCGCTTGCGGATGTGTGCGTGTGTGTGTGGCCACGCGTTTGCTTAGGCATCAGTGTGTGAAAAGGTAGGTGCTTTTCTCTAGCTGCGTGTGCGTGCACGTGGTGCTGGGTGCACATCCCTGGGTGCTCGTGGAAAGGTTCTGCATGGTTTTCGCTGAGGAATCGTGTGTGTGCACATGGACAAAGAGAAGGCGCAGCAACCAGGTTCCAGCGCCGAAGAAGGCAAAAGGCGAGGTTTCCGGCGCTATCTCCTTCTCTCCCCAGAGCTAGTCGCGCAAAGCAAGCCGCTAAGCCGGCGACCGGCAAGAGAGCTACAACGAAGCATGCCGAACGGAGAAAATAGCAGCAGCTCATCTGTTCACACCTTGTTTCTGCCATGTGCTTGAACGCCAAGACGTTCGCGCTTCTGTGAGATGAAAGACGTCCTTCTGCATATGTGGTTGCTCACACCGGTGCACTTGTTAGTGTATCCATTCAGTCCTGGGCTGCGGGGCATTCAGAAGTGGCTCTGTGGAGACGTCTGCATAGAGGCAGCTGTCAGAACACGCACACTCGATTGTTCACCAAAACATATGCAGACGCGTCCTTAGCCTGTAGATTTGGATGCACAGAGTTCCCTGTGTTCGCAAGAGACAAGGGAATCGCGTCTGTGCGCACAGAAGCAATAGCGGACCGTTTCCCTCGGAGTGAACGCGAAAGAGCCGTCTATATACTCGCAGACACGCGAACGTGCCTCAATGCGGTCACAGAGGCAGCAGCTTTTGCACAGATGCTCCTGGTGATTCTGGCACTTTCCAGGCACACTCCTGAAAGTCGCGCACACTGCTGTTCACTCGCTAAACGACCTCTTGGGAAACACGTCTCCGGTCGACGGACCGCTCAGATTGCTTCTCGTGTAACTGTGAACTGTGTCAGCGCAGGGAATCCGTCTCTGTTGAGCAGATGTCAATCCTGCCTCGCCTTTGCTTTCTTGCCTCTACCAAGATGATTTCCCGTTTCTCTCTTCACTGGAGCAGGCAGACACAGCCAACGCACATCAAGTGTCAAGAGACACGCTCTGCTGAGCTCAACGCTTGTGCAGATGCACATGTGCGACGAAGTCAACACACGTGCTTGTGGAGAGAAAGAAAGGGACTCCCAGGCGTGTGGAGCGACGGGGAGAAAGAGCGGGCGCTGAGGAACACAGTTTCAAACAGACTGTCTCCACACAAACAGGCACCTGTCTGCAGGTATCCTAGATCTTGATTCTTGAACTTGAGGAAACACGCGTCTGAGCAAAACTCCCAAACGCTTCCAGGAAAGACACAGGCTCTCCCACAAGCACACAAGTGTTTGCCCTCAGCTATAGATCAGGGACAAGCCTGTGAAGAGCAACCAAAGAGCTCGTCCGTCTTTCTCTCAGTAGATGGGAGTAGGCGCGCTTGCGGATGTGTGCGTGTGTGTGGCCACGCGTTTGCTTAGGCATCAGTGTGTGAAAAGGTAGGTGCTTTTCTCTAGCTGCGTGTGCGTGCACGTGGTGCTGGGTGCACATCCCTGGGTGCTCGTGGAAAGGTTTCTGCATGGTTTTCGCTGAGGAATCGTGTGTGTGCACATGGACAAAGAGAAGGCGCAGCAACCAGGTTCCAGCGCCGAAGAAGGCAAAAGGCGAGGTTTCCGGCGCTATCTCCTTCTCTCCCCAGAGCTAGTCGCGCAAAGCAAGCCGCTAAGCCGGCGACCGGCAAGAGAGCTACAACGAAGCATGCCGAACGGAGAAAATAGCAGCAGCTCATCTGTTCACACCTTGTTTCTGCCATGTGCTTGAACGCCAAGACGTTCGCGCTTCTGTGAGATGAAAGACGTCCTTCTGCATATGTGGTTGCTCACACCGGTGCACTTGTTAGTGTATCCATTCAGTCCTGGGCTGCTGGGCATTCAGAAGTGGCTCTGTGGAGACGTCTGCATAGAGGCAGCTGTCAGAACACGCACACTCGATTGTTCACCAAAACATATGCAGACGCGTCCTTAGCCTGTAGATTTGGATGCACAGAGTTCCCTGTGTTCGCAAGAGACAAGGGAATCGCGTCTGTGCGCACAGAAGCAATAGCGGACCGTTTCCCTCGGAGTGAACGCGAAAGAGCCGTCTATATACTCGCAGACACGCGAACGTGCCTCAATGCGGTCACAGAGGCAGCAGCTTTTGCACAGATGCTCCTGGTGATTCTGGCACTTTCCAGGCACACTCCTGAAAGTCGCGCACACTGCTGTTCACTCGCTAAACGACCTCTTGGGAAACACGTCTCCGGTCGACGGACCGCTCAGATTGCTTCTCGTGTAACTGTGAACTGTGTCAGCGCAGGGAATCCGTCTCTGTTGAGCAGATGTCAATCCTGCCTCGCCTTTGCTTTCTTGCCTCTACCAAGATGATTTCCCGTTTCTCTCTTCACTGGAGCAGGCAGACACAGCCAACGCACATCAAGTGTCAAGAGACACGCTCTGCTGAGCTCAACGCTTGTGCAGATGCACATGTGCGACGAAGTCAACACACGTGCTTGTGGAGAGAAAGAAAGGGACTCCCAGGCGTGTGGAGCGACGGGGAGAAAGAGCGGGCGCTGAGGAACACAGTTTCAAACAGACTGTCTCCACACAAACAGGCACCTGTCTGCAGGTATCCTAGATCTTGATTCTTGAACTTGAGGAAACACGCGTCTGAGCAAAACTCCCAAACGCTTCCAGGAAAGACACAGGCTCTCCCACAAGCACACAAGTGTTTGCCCTCAGCTATAGATCAGGGACAAGCCTGTGAAGAGCAACCAAAGAGCTCGTCCGTCTTTCCCTCAATAGATGGGAGTAGGCGCGCTTGCGGATGTGTGCGTGTGTGTGGCCACGCGTTTGCTTAGGCATCAGAGTGTGAAAAGGTAGGTGCTTTTCTCTAGCTGCGTGTGCGTGCACGTGGTGCTGGGTGCACATCCCTGGGTGCTCGTGGAAAGGTTTCTGCATGGTTTTCGCTGAGGAATCGTGTGTGTGCACATGGACAAAGAGAAGGCGCAGCAACCAGGTTCCAGCGCCGAAGAAGGCAAAAGGCGAGGTTTCCGGCGCTATCTCCTTCTCTCCCCAGAGCTAGTCGCGCAAAGCAAGCCGCTAAGCCGGCGACCGGCAAGAGAGCTACAACGAAGCATGCCGAACGGAGAAAATAGCAGCAGCTCATCTGTTCACACCTTGTTTCTGCCATGTGCTTGAACGCCAAGACGTTCGCGCTTCTGTGAGATGAAAGACGTCCTTCTGCATATGTGGTTGCTCACACCGGTGCACTTGTTAGTGTATCCATTCAGTCCTGGGCTGCGGGGCATTCAGAAGTGGCTCTGTGGAGACGTCTGCATAGAGGCAGCTGTCAGAACACGCACACTCGATTGTTCACCAAAACATATGCAGACGCGTCCTTAGCCTGTAGATTTGGATGCACAGAGTTCCCTGTGTTCGCAAGAGACAAGGGAATCGCGTCTGTGCGCACAGAAGCAATAGCGGACCGTTTCCCTCGGAGTGAACGCGAAAGAGCCGTCTATATACTCGCAGACACGCGAACGTGCCTCAATGCGGTCACAGAGGCAGCAGCTTTTGCACAGATGCTCCTGGTGATTCTGGCACTTTCCAGGCACACTCCTGAAAGTCGCGCACACTGCTGTTCACTCGCTAAACGACCTCTTGGGAAACACGTCTCCGGTCGACGGACCGCTCAGATTGCTTCTCGTGTAACTGTGAACTGTGTCAGCGCAGGGAATCCGTCTCTGTTGAGCAGATGTCAATCCTGCCTCGCTTTTGCTTTGTTGCCTCTACCAAGATGATTTCCCGTTTCTCTCTTCACTGGAGCAGGCAGACACAGCCAACGCACATCAAGTGTCAAGAGACACGCTCTGCTGAGCTCAACGCTTGTGCAGATGCACATGTGCGACGAAGTCAACACACGTGCTTGTGGAGAGAAAGAAAGGGACTCCCAGGCGTGTGGAGCGACGGGGAGAAAGAGCGGGCGCTGAGGAACACAGTTTCAAACAGACTGTCTCCACACAAACAGGCACCTGTCTGCAGGTATCCTAGATCTTGATTCTTGAACTTGAGGAAACACGCGTCTGAGCAAAACTCCCAAACGCTTCCAGGAAAGACACAGGCTCTCCCACAAGCACACAAGTGTTTGCCCTCAGCTATAGATCAGGGACAAGCCTGTGAAGAGCAACCAAAGAGCTCGTCCGTCTTTCCCTCAATAGATGGGAGTAGGCGCGCTTGCGGATGTGTGCGTGTGTGTGGCCACGCGTTTGCTTAGGCATCAGTGTGTGAAAAGGTAGGTGCTTTTCTCTAGCTGCGTGTGCGTGCACGTGGTGCTGGGTGCACATCCCTGGGTGCTCGTGGAAAGGTTTCTGCATGGTTTTCGCTGAGGAATCGTGTGTGTGCACATGGACAAAGAGAAGGCGCAGCAACCAGGTTCCAGCGCCGAAGAAGGCAAAAGGCGAGGTTTCCGGCGCTATCTCCTTCTCTCCCCAGAGCTAGTCGCGCAAAGCAAGCCGCTAAGCCGGCGACCGGCAAGAGAGCTACAACGAAGCATGCCGAACGGAGAAAATAGCAGCAGCTCATCTGTTCACACCTTGTTTCTGCCATGTGCTTGAACGCCAAGACGTTCGCGCTTCTGTGAGATGAAAGACGTCCTTCTGCATATGTGGTTGCTCACACCGGTGCACTTGTTAGTGTATCCATTCAGTCCTGGGCTGCGGGGCATTCAGAAGTGGCTCTGTGGAGACGTCTGCATAGAGGCAGCTGTCAGAACACGCACACTCGATTGTTCACCAAAACATATGCAGACGCGTCCTTAGCCTGTAGATTTGGATGCACAGAGTTCCCTGTGTTCGCAAGAGACAAGGGAATCGCGTCTGTGCGCACAGAAGCAATAGCGGACCGTTTCCCTCGGAGTGAACGCGAAAGAGCCGTCTATATACTCGCAGACACGCGAACGTGCCTCAATGCGGTCACAGAGGCAGCAGCTTTTGCACAGATGCTCCTGGTGATTCTGGCACTTTCCAGGCACACTCCTGAAAGTCGCGCACACTGCTGTTCACTCGCTAAACGACCTCTTGGGAAACACGTCTCCGGTCGACGGACCGCTCAGATTGCTTCTCGTGTAACTGTGAACTGTGTCAGCGCAGGGAATCCGTCTCTGTTGAGCAGATGTCAATCCTGCCTCGCTTTTGCTTTGTTGCCTCTACCAAGATGATTTCCCGTTTCTCTCTTCACTGGAGCAGGCAGACACAGCCAACGCACATCAAGTGTCAAGAGACACGCTCTGCTGAGCTCAACGCTTGTGCAGATGCACATGTGCGACGAAGTCAACACACGTGCTTGTGGAGAGAAAGAAAGGGACTCCCAGGCGTGTGGAGCGACGGGGAGAAAGAGCGGGCGCTGAGGAACACAGTTTCAAACAGACTGTCTCCACACAAACAGGCACCTGTCTGCAGGTATCCTAGATCTTGATTCTTGAACTTGAGGAAACACGCGTCTGAGCAAAACTCCCAAACGCTTCCAGGAAAGACACAGGCTCTCCCACAAGCACACAAGTGTTTGCCCTCAGCTATAGATCAGGGACAAGCCTGTGAAGAGCAACCAAAGAGCTCGTCCGTCTTTCCCTCAATAGATGGGAGTAGGCGCGCTTGCGGATGTGTGCGTGTGTGTGGCCACGCGTTTGCTTAGGCATCAGTGTGTGAAAAGGTAGGTGCTTTTCTCTAGCTGCGTGTGCGTGCACGTGGTGCTGGGTGCACATCCCTGGGTGCTCGTGGAAAGGTTTCTGCATGGTTTTCGCTGAGGAATCGTGTGTGTGCACATGGACAAAGAGAAGGCGCAGCAACCAGGTTCCAGCGCCGAAGAAGGCAAAAGGCGAGGTTTCCGGCGCTATCTCCTTCTCTCCCCAGAGCTAGTCGCGCAAAGCAAGCCGCTAAGCCGGCGACCGGCAAGAGAGCTACAACGAAGCATGCCGAACGGAGAAAATAGCAGCAGCTCATCTGTTCACACCTTGTTTCTGCCATGTGCTTGAACGCCAAGACGTTCGCGCTTCTGTGAGATGAAAGACGTCCTTCTGCATATGTGGTTGCTCACACCGGTGCACTTGTTAGTGTATCCATTCAGTCCTGGGCTGCGGGGCATTCAGAAGTGGCTCTGTGGAGACGTCTGCATAGAGGCAGCTGTCAGAACACGCACACTCGATTGTTCACCAAAACATATGCAGACGCGTCCTTAGCCTGTAGATTTGGATGCACAGAGTTCCCTGTGTTCGCAAGAGACAAGGGAATCGCGTCTGTGCGCACAGAAGCAATAGCGGACCGTTTCCCTCGGAGTGAACGCGAAAGAGCCGTCTATATACTCGCAGACACGCGAACGTGCCTCAATGCGGTCACAGAGGCAGCAGCTTTTGCACAGATGCTCCTGGTGATTCTGGCACTTTCCAGGCACACTCCTGAAAGTCGCGCACACTGCTGTTCACTCGCTAAACGACCTCTTGGGAAACACGTCTCCGGTCGACGGACCGCTCAGATTGCTTCTCGTGTAACTGTGAACTGTGTCAGCGCAGGGAATCCGTCTCTGTTGAGCAGATGTCAATCCTGCCTCGCCTTTGCTTTCTTGCCTCTACCAAGATGATTTCCCGTTTCTCTCTTCACTGGAGCAGGCAGACACAGCCAACGCACATCAAGTGTCAAGAGACACGCTCTGCTGAGCTCAACGCTTGTGCAGATGCACATGTGCGACGAAGTCAACACACGTGCTTGTGGAGAGAAAGAAAGGGACTCCCAGGCGTGTGGAGCGACGGGGAGAAAGAGCGGGCGCTGAGGAACACAGTTTCAAACAGACTGTCTCCACACAAACAGGCACCTGTCTGCAGGTATCCTAGATCTTGATTCTTGAACTTGAGGAAACACGCGTCTGAGCAAAACTCCCAAACGCTTCCAGGAAAGACACAGGCTCTCCCACAAGCACACAAGTGTTTGCCCTCAGCTATAGATCAGGGACAAGCCTGTGAAGAGCAACCAAAGAGCTCGTCCGTCTTTCTCTCAGTAGATGGGAGTAGGCGCGCTTGCGGATGTGTGCGTGTGTGTGGCCACGCGTTTGCTTAGGCATCAGTGTGTGAAAAGGTAGGTGCTTTTCTCTAGCTGCGTGTGCGTGCACGTGGTGCTGGGTGCACATCCCTGGGTGCTCGTGGAAAGGTTTCTGCATGGTTTTCGCTGAGGAATCGTGTGTGTGCACATGGACAAAGAGAAGGCGCAGCAACCAGGTTCCAGCGCCGAAGAAGGCAAAAGGCGAGGTTTCCGGCGCTATCTCCTTCTCTCCCCAGAGCTAGTCGCGCAAAGCAAGCCGCTAAGCCGGCGACCGGCAAGAGAGCTACAACGAAGCATGCCGAACGGAGAAAATAGCAGCAGCTCATCTGTTCACACCTTGTTTCTGCCATGTGCTTGAACGCCAAGACGTTCGCGCTTCTGTGAGATGAAAGACGTCCTTCTGCATATGTGGTTGCTCACACCGGTGCACTTGTTAGTGTATCCATTCAGTCCTGGGCTGCGGGGCATTCAGAAGTGGCTCTGTGGAGACGTCTGCATAGAGGCAGCTGTCAGAACACGCACACTCGATTGTTCACCAAAACATATGCAGACGCGTCCTTAGCCTGTAGATTTGGATGCACAGAGTTCCCTGTGTTCGCAAGAGACAAGGGAATCGCGTCTGTGCGCACAGAAGCAATAGCGGACCGTTTCCCTCGGAGTGAACGCGAAAGAGCCGTCTATATACTCGCAGACACGCGAACGTGCCTCAATGCGGTCACAGAGGCAGCAGCTTTTGCACAGATGCTCCTGGTGATTCTGGCACTTTCCAGGCACACTCCTGAAAGTCGCGCACACTGCTGTTCACTCGCTAAACGACCTCTTGGGAAACACGTCTCCGGTCGACGGACCGCTCAGATTGCTTCTCGTGTAACTGTGAACTGTGTCAGCGCAGGGAATCCGTCTCTGTTGAGCAGATGTCAATCCTGCCTCGCCTTTGCTTTCTTGCCTCTACCAAGATGATTTCCCGTTTCTCTCTTCACTGGAGCAGGCAGACACAGCCAACGCACATCAAGTGTCAAGAGACACGCTCTGCTGAGCTCAACGCTTGTGCAGATGCACATGTGCGACGAAGTCAACACACGTGCTTGTGGAGAGAAAGAAAGGGACTCCCAGGCGTGTGGAGCGACGGGGAGAAAGAGCGGGCGCTGAGGAACACAGTTTCAAACAGACTGTCTCCACACAAACAGGCACCTGTCTGCAGGTATCCTAGATCTTGATTCTTGAACTTGAGGAAACACGCGTCTGAGCAAAACTCCCAAACGCTTCCAGGAAAGACACAGGCTCTCCCACAAGCACACAAGTGTTTGCCCTCAGCTATAGATCAGGGACAAGCCTGTGAAGAGCAACCAAAGAGCTCGTCCGTCTTTCCCTCAATAGATGGGAGTAGGCGCGCTTGCGGATGTGTGCGTGTGTGTGGCCACGCGTTTGCTTAGGCATCAGTGTCTGAAAAGGTAGGTGCTTTTCTCTAGCTGCGTGTGCGTGCACGTGGTGCTGGGTGCACATCCCTGGGTGCTCGTGGAAAGGTTTCTGCATGGTTTTCGCTGAGGAATCGTGTGTGTGCACATGGACAAAGAGAAGGCGCAGCAACCAGGTTCCAGCGCCGAAGAAGGCAAAAGGCGAGGTTTCCGGCGCTATCTCCTTCTCTCCCCAGAGCTAGTCGCGCAAAGCAAGCCGCTAAGCCGGCGACCGGCAAGAGAGCTACAACGAAGCATGCCGAACGGAGAAAATAGCAGCAGCTCATCTGTTCACACCTTGTTTCTGCCATGTGCTTGAACGCCAAGACGTTCGCGCTTCTGTGAGATGAAAGACGTCCTTCTGCATATGTGGTTGCTCACACCGGTGCACTTGTTAGTGTATCCATTCAGTCCTGGGCTGCGGGGCATTCAGAAGTGGCTCTGTGGAGACGTCTGCATAGAGGCAGCTGTCAGAACACGCACACTCGATTGTTCACCAAAACATATGCAGACGCGTCCTTAGCCTGTAGATTTGGATGCACAGAGTTCCCTGTGTTCGCAAGAGACAAGGGAATCGCGTCTGTGCGCACAGAAGCAATAGCGGACCGTTTCCCTCGGAGTGAACGCGAAAGAGCCGTCTATATACTCGCAGACACGCGAACGTGCCTCAATGCGGTCACAGAGGCAGCAGCTTTTGCACAGATGCTCCTGGTGATTCTGGCACTTTCCAGGCACACTCCTGAAAGTCGCGCACACTGCTGTTCACTCGCTAAACGACCTCTTGGGAAACACGTCTCCGGTCGACGGACCGCTCAGATTGCTTCTCGTGTAACTGTGAACTGTGTCAGCGCAGGGAATCCGTCTCTGTTGAGCAGATGTCAATCCTGCCTCGCTTTTGCTTTGTTGCCTCTACCAAGATGATTTCCCGTTTCTCTCTTCACTGGAGCAGGCAGACACAGCCAACGCACATCAAGTGTCAAGAGACACGCTCTGCTGAGCTCAACGCTTGTGCAGATGCACATGTGCGACGAAGTCAACACACGTGCTTGTGGAGAGAAAGAAAGGGACTCCCAGGCGTGTGGAGCGACGGGGAGAAAGAGCGGGCGCTGAGGAACACAGTTTCAAACAGACTGTCTCCACACAAACAGGCACCTGTCTGCAGGTATCCTAGATCTTGATTCTTGAACTTGAGGAAACACGCGTCTGAGCAAAACTCCCAAACGCTTCCAGGAAAGACACAGGCTCTCCCACAAGCACACAAGTGTTTGCCCTCAGCTATAGATCAGGGACAAGCCTGTGAAGAGCAACCAAAGAGCTCGTCCGTCTTTCCCTCAATAGATGGGAGTAGGCGCGCTTGCGGATGTGTGCGTGTGTGTGGCCACGCGTTTGCTTAGGCATCAGTGTGTGAAAAGGTAGGTGCTTTTCTCTAGCTGCGTGTGCGTGCACGTGGTGCTGGGTGCACATCCCTGGGTGCTCGTGGAAAGGTTTCTGCATGGTTTTCGCTGAGGAATCGTGTGTGTGCACATGGACAAAGAGAAGGCGCAGCAACCAGGTTCCAGCGCCGAAGAAGGCAAAAGGCGAGGTTTCCGGCGCTATCTCCTTCTCTCCCCAGAGCTAGTCGCGCAAAGCAAGCCGCTAAGCCGGCGACCGGCAAGAGAGCTACAACGAAGCATGCCGAACGGAGAAAATAGCAGCAGCTCATCTGTTCACACCTTGTTTCTGCCATGTGCTTGAACGCCAAGACGTTCGCGCTTCTGTGAGATGAAAGACGTCCTTCTGCATATGTGGTTGCTCACACCGGTGCACTTGTTAGTGTATCCATTCAGTCCTGGGCTGCGGGGCATTCAGAAGTGGCTCTGTGGAGACGTCTGCATAGAGGCAGCTGTCAGAACACGCACACTCGATTGTTCACCAAAACATATGCAGACGCGTCCTTAGCCTGTAGATTTGGATGCACAGAGTTCCCTGTGTTCGCAAGAGACAAGGGAATCGCGTCTGTGCGCACAGAAGCAATAGCGGACCGTTTCCCTCGGAGTGAACGCGAAAGAGCCGTCTATATACTCGCAGACACGCGAACGTGCCTCAATGCGGTCACAGAGGCAGCAGCTTTTGCACAGATGCTCCTGGTGATTCTGGCACTTTCCAGGCACACTCCTGAAAGTCGCGCACACTGCTGTTCACTCGCTAAACGACCTCTTGGGAAACACGTCTCCGGTCGACGGACCGCTCAGATTGCTTCTCGTGTAACTGTGAACTGTGTCAGCGCAGGGAATCCGTCTCTGTTGAGCAGATGTCAATCCTGCCTCGCTTTTGCTTTGTTGCCTCTACCAAGATGATTTCCCGTTTCTCTCTTCACTGGAGCAGGCAGACACAGCCAACGCACATCAAGTGTCAAGAGACACGCTCTGCTGAGCTCAACGCTTGTGCAGATGCACATGTGCGACGAAGTCAACACACGTGCTTGTGGAGAGAAAGAAAGGGACTCCCAGGCGTGTGGAGCGACGGGGAGAAAGAGCGGGCGCTGAGGAACACAGTTTCAAACAGACTGTCTCCACACAAACAGGCACCTGTCTGCAGGTATCCTAGATCTTGATTCTTGAACTTGAGGAAACACGCGTCTGAGCAAAACTCCCAAACGCTTCCAGGAAAGACACAGGCTCTCCCACAAGCACACAAGTGTTTGCCCTCAGCTATAGATCAGGGACAAGCCTGTGAAGAGCAACCAAAGAGCTCGTCCGTCTTTCCCTCAATAGATGGGAGTAGGCGCGCTTGCGGATGTGTGCGTGTGTGTGGCCACGCGTTTGCTTAGGCATCAGTGTGTGAAAAGGTAGGTGCTTTTCTCTAGCTGCGTGTGCGTGCACGTGGTGCTGGGTGCACATCCCTGGGTGCTCGTGGAAAGGTTTCTGCATGGTTTTCGCTGAGGAATCGTGTGTGTGCACATGGACAAAGAGAAGGCGCAGCAACCAGGTTCCAGCGCCGAAGAAGGCAAAAGGCGAGGTTTCCGGCGCTATCTCCTTCTCTCCCCA
The DNA here is from genome assembly GCF_037038585.1 of Patagioenas fasciata. NCBI lineage: Eukaryota > Metazoa > Chordata > Aves > Columbiformes > Columbidae > Patagioenas > Patagioenas fasciata. The sequence continues at coordinate 15,026 of NW_027288639.1, forward strand.
GAGCTAGTCGCGCAAAGCAAGCCGCTAAGCCGGCGACCGGCAAGAGAGCTACAACGAAGCATGCCGAACGGAGAAAATAGCAGCAGCTCATCTGTTCACACCTTGTTTCTGCCATGTGCTTGAACGCCAAGACGTTCGCGCTTCTGTGAGATGAAAGACGTCCTTCTGCATATGTGGTTGCTCACACCGGTGCACTTGTTAGTGTATCCATTCAGTCCTGGGCTGCGGGGCATTCAGAAGTGGCTCTGTGGAGACGTCTGCATAGAGGCAGCTGTCAGAACACGCACACTCGATTGTTCACCAAAACATATGCAGACGCGTCCTTAGCCTGTAGATTTGGATGCACAGAGTTCCCTGTGTTCGCAAGAGACAAGGGAATCGCGTCTGTGCGCACAGAAGCAATAGCGGACCGTTTCCCTCGGAGTGAACGCGAAAGAGCCGTCTATATACTCGCAGACACGCGAACGTGCCTCAATGCGGTCACAGAGGCAGCAGCTTTTGCACAGATGCTCCTGGTGATTCTGGCACTTTCCAGGCACACTCCTGAAAGTCGCGCACACTGCTGTTCACTCGCTAAACGACCTCTTGGGAAACACGTCTCCGGTCGACGGACCGCTCAGATTGCTTCTCGTGTAACTGTGAACTGTGTCAGCGCAGGGAATCCGTCTCTGTTAAGCAGATGTGGATCCTGCCTCGCTTTTGCTTTGTTGCCTCTACCAAGATGATTTCCCGTTTCTCTCTTCACTGGAGCAGGCAGACACAGCCAACGCACATCAAGTGTCAAGAGACACGCTCTGCTGAGCTCAACGCTTGTGCAGATGCACATGTGCGACGAAGTCAACACACGTGCTTGTGGAGAGAAAGAAAGGGACTCCCAGGCGTGTGGAGCGACGGGGAGAAAGAGCGGGCGCTGAGGAACACAGTTTCAAACAGACTGTCTCCACACAAACAGGCACCTGTCTGCAGGTATCCTAGATCTTGATTCTTGAACTTGAGGAAACACGCGTCTGAGCAAAACTCCCAAACGCTTCCAGGAAAGACACAGGCTCTCCCACAAGCACACAAGTGTTTGCCCTCAGCTATAGATCAGGGACAAGCCTGTGAAGAGCAACCAAAGAGCTCGTCCGTCTTTCCCTCAATAGATGGGAGTAGGCGCGCTTGCGGATGTGTGCGTGTGTGTGGCCACGCGTTTGCTTAGGCATCAGTGTCTGAAAAGGTAGGTGCTTTTCTCTAGCTGCGTGTGCGTGCACGTGGTGCTGGGTGCACATCCCTGGGTGCTCGTGGAAAGGTTTCTGCATGGTTTTCGCTGAGGAATCGTGTGTGTGCACATGGACAAAGAGAAGGCGCAGCAACCAGGTTCCAGCGCCGAAGAAGGCAAAAGGCGAGGTTTCCGGCGCTATCTCCTTCTCTCCCCAGAGCTAGTCGCGCAAAGCAAGCCGCTAAGCCGGCGACCGGCAAGAGAGCTACAACGAAGCATGCCGAACGGAGAAAATAGCAGCAGCTCATCTGTTCACACCTTGTTTCTGCCATGTGCTTGAACGCCAAGACGTTCGCGCTTCTGTGAGATGAAAGACGTCCTTCTGCATATGTGGTTGCTCACACCGGTGCACTTGTTAGTGTATCCATTCAGTCCTGGGCTGCGGGGCATTCAGAAGTGGCTCTGTGGAGACGTCTGCATAGAGGCAGCTGTCAGAACACGCACACTCGATTGTTCACCAAAACATATGCAGACGCGTCCTTAGCCTGTAGATTTGGATGCACAGAGTTCCCTGTGTTCGCAAGAGACAAGGGAATCGCGTCTGTGCGCACAGAAGCAATAGCGGACCGTTTCCCTCGGAGTGAACGCGAAAGAGCCGTCTATATACTCGCAGACACGCGAACGTGCCTCAATGCGGTCACAGAGGCAGCAGCTTTTGCACAGATGCTCCTGGTGATTCTGGCACTTTCCAGGCACACTCCTGAAAGTCGCGCACACTGCTGTTCACTCGCTAAACGACCTCTTGGGAAACACGTCTCCGGTCGACGGACCGCTCAGATTGCTTCTCGTGTAACTGTGAACTGTGTCAGCGCAGGGAATCCGTCTCTGTTGAGCAGATGTCAATCCTGCCTCGCCTTTGCTTTCTTGCCTCTACCAAGATGATTTCCCGTTTCTCTCTTCACTGGAGCAGGCAGACACAGCCAACGCACATCAAGTGTCAAGAGACACGCTCTGCTGAGCTCAACGCTTGTGCAGATGCACATGTGCGACGAAGTCAACACACGTGCTTGTGGAGAGAAAGAAAGGGACTCCCAGGCGTGTGGAGCGACGGGGAGAAAGAGCGGGCGCTGAGGAACACAGTTTCAAACAGACTGTCTCCACACAAACAGGCACCTGTCTGCAGGTATCCTAGATCTTGATTCTTGAACTTGAGGAAACACGCGTCTGAGCAAAACTCCCAAACGCTTCCAGGAAAGACACAGGCTCTCCCACAAGCACACAAGTGTTTGCCCTCAGCTATAGATCAGGGACAAGCCTGTGAAGAGCAACCAAAGAGCTCGTCCGTCTTTCCCTCAATAGATGGGAGTAGGCGCGCTTGCGGATGTGTGCGTGTGTGTGGCCACGCGTTTGCTTAGGCATCAGTGTGTGAAAAGGTAGGTGCTTTTCTCTAGCTGCGTGTGCGTGCACGTGGTGCTGGGTGCACATCCCTGGGTGCTCGTGGAAAGGTTTCTGCATGGTTTTCGCTGAGGAATCGTGTGTGTGCACATGGACAAAGAGAAGGCGCAGCAACCAGGTTCCAGCGCCGAAGAAGGCAAAAGGCGAGGTTTCCGGCGCTATCTCCTTCTCTCCCCAGAGCTAGTCGCGCAAAGCAAGCCGCTAAGCCGGCGACCGGCAAGAGAGCTACAACGAAGCATGCCGAACGGAGAAAATAGCAGCAGCTCATCTGTTCACACCTTGTTTCTGCCATGTGCTTGAACGCCAAGACGTTCGCGCTTCTGTGAGATGAAAGACGTCCTTCTGCATATGTGGTTGCTCACACCGGTGCACTTGTTAGTGTATCCATTCAGTCCTGGGCTGCGGGGCATTCAGAAGTGGCTCTGTGGAGACGTCTGCATAGAGGCAGCTGTCAGAACACGCACACTCGATTGTTCACCAAAACATATGCAGACGCGTCCTTAGCCTGTAGATTTGGATGCACAGAGTTCCCTGTGTTCGCAAGAGACAAGGGAATCGCGTCTGTGCGCACAGAAGCAATAGCGGACCGTTTCCCTCGGAGTGAACGCGAAAGAGCCGTCTATATACTCGCAGACACGCGAACGTGCCTCAATGCGGTCACAGAGGCAGCAGCTTTTGCACAGATGCTCCTGGTGATTCTGGCACTTTCCAGGCACACTCCTGAAAGTCGCGCACGCTGCTGTTCACTCGCTAAACGACCTCTTGGGAAACACGTCTCCGGTCGACGGACCGCTCAGATTGCTTCTCGTGTAACTGTGAACTGTGTCAGCGCAGGGAATCCGTCTCTGTTCAGCAGATGTCAATCCTGCCTCGCCTTTGCTTTGTTGCCTCTACCAAGATGATTTCCCGTTTCTCTCTTCACTGGAGCAGGCAGACACAGCCAACGCACATCAAGTGTCAAGAGACACGCTCTACTGAGCTCAACGCTTGTGCAGATGCACATGTGCGACGAAGTCAACACACGTGCTTGTGGAGAGAAAGAAAGGGACTCCCAGGCGTGTGGAGCGACGGGGAGAAAGAGCGGGCGCTGAGGAACACAGTTTCAAACAGACTGTCTCCACACAAACAGGCACCTGTCTGCAGGTATCCTAGATCTTGATTCTTGAACTTGAGGAAACACGCGTCTGAGCAAAACTCCCAAACGCTTCCAGGAAAGACACAGGCTCTCCCACAAGCACACAAGTGTTTGCCCTCAGCTATAGATCAGGGACAAGCCTGTGAAGAGCAACCAAAGAGCTCGTCCGTCTTTCCCTCAATAGATGGGAGTAGGCGCGCTTGCGGATGTGTGCGTGTGTGTGGCCACGCGTTTGCTTAGGCATCCTTGTCTGAAAAGGTAGGTGCTTTTCTCTAGCTGCGTGTGCGTGCACGTGGTGCTGGGTGCACATCCCTGGGTGCTCGTGGAAAGGTTTCTGCATGGTTTTCGCTGAGGAATCGTGTGTGTGCACATGGACAAAGAGAAGGCGCAGCAACCAGGTTCCAGCGCCGAAGAAGGCAAAAGGCGAGGTTTCCGGCGCTATCTCCTTCTCTCCCCAGAGCTAGTCGCGCAAAGCAAGCCGCTAAGCCGGCGACCGGCAAGAGAGCTACAACGAAGCATGCCGAACGGAGAAAATAGCAGCAGCTCATCTGTTCACACCTTGTTTCTGCCATGTGCTTGAACGCCAAGACGTTCGCGCTTCTGTGAGATGAAAGACGTCCTTCTGCATATGTGGTTGCTCACACCGGTGCACTTGTTAGTGTATCCATTCAGTCCTGGGCTGCGGGGCATTCAGAAGTGGCTCTGTGGAGACGTCTGCATAGAGGCAGCTGTCAGAACACGCACACTCGATTGTTCACCAAAACATATGCAGACGCGTCCTTAGCCTGTAGATTTGGATGCACAGAGTTCCCTGTGTTCGCAAGAGACAAGGGAATCGCGTCTGTGCGCACAGAAGCAATAGCGGACCGTTTCCCTCGGAGTGAACGCGAAAGAGCCGTCTATATACTCGCAGACACGCGAACGTGCCTCAATGCGGTCACAGAGGCAGCAGCTTTTGCACAGATGCTCCTGGTGATTCTGGCACTTTCCAGGCACACTCCTGAAAGTCGCGCACACTGCTGTTCACTCGCTAAACGACCTCTTGGGAAACACGTCTCCGGTCGACGGACCGCTCAGATTGCTTCTCGTGTAACTGTGAACTGTGTCAGCGCAGGGAATCCGTCTCTGTTGAGCAGATGTCAATCCTGCCTCGCTTTTGCTTTGTTGCCTCTACCAAGATGATTTCCCGTTTCTCTCTTCACTGGAGCAGGCAGACACAGCCAACGCACATCAAGTGTCAAGAGACACGCTCTGCTGAGCTCAACGCTTGTGCAGATGCACATGTGCGACGAAGTCAACACACGTGCTTGTGGAGAGAAAGAAAGGGACTCCCAGGCGTGTGGAGCGACGGGGAGAAAGAGCGGGCGCTGAGGAACACAGTTTCAAACAGACTGTCTCCACACAAACAGGCACCTGTCTGCAGGTATCCTAGATCTTGATTCTTGAACTTGAGGAAACACGCGTCTGAGCAAAACTCCCAAACGCTTCCAGGAAAGACACAGGCTCTCCCACAAGCACACAAGTGTTTGCCCTCAGCTATAGATCAGGGACAAGCCTGTGAAGAGCAACCAAAGAGCTCGTCCGTCTTTCCCTCAATAGATGGGAGTAGGCGCGCTTGCGGATGTGTGCGTGTGTGTGGCCACGCGTTTGCTTAGGCATCAGTGTGTGAAAAGGTAGGTGCTTTTCTCTAGCTGCGTGTGCGTGCACGTGGTGCTGGGTGCACATCCCTGGGTGCTCGTGGAAAGGTTTCTGCATGGTTTTCGCTGAGGAATCGTGTGTGTGCACATGGACAAAGAGAAGGCGCAGCAACCAGGTTCCAGCGCCGAAGAAGGCAAAAGGCGAGGTTTCCGGCGCTATCTCCTTCTCTCCCCAGAGCTAGTCGCGCAAAGCAAGCCGCTAAGCCGGCGACCGGCAAGAGAGCTACAACGAAGCATGCCGAACGGAGAAAATAGCAGCAGCTCATCTGTTCACACCTTGTTTCTGCCATGTGCTTGAACGCCAAGACGTTCGCGCTTCTGTGAGATGAAAGACGTCCTTCTGCATATGTGGTTGCTCACACCGGTGCACTTGTTAGTGTATCCATTCAGTCCTGGGCTGCGGGGCATTCAGAAGTGGCTCTGTGGAGACGTCTGCATAGAGGCAGCTGTCAGAACACGCACACTCGATTGTTCACCAAAACATATGCAGACGCGTCCTTAGCCTGTAGATTTGGATGCACAGAGTTCCCTGTGTTCGCAAGAGACAAGGGAATCGCGTCTGTGCGCACAGAAGCAATAGCGGACCGTTTCCCTCGGAGTGAACGCGAAAGAGCCGTCTATATACTCGCAGACACGCGAACGTGCCTCAATGCGGTCACAGAGGCAGCAGCTTTTGCACAGATGCTCCTGGTGATTCTGGCACTTTCCAGGCACACTCCTGAAAGTCGCGCACACTGCTGTTCACTCGCTAAACGACCTCTTGGGAAACACGTCTCCGGTCGACGGACCGCTCAGATTGCTTCTCGTGTAACTGTGAACTGTGTCAGCGCAGGGAATCCGTCTCTGTTGAGCAGATGTCAATCCTGCCTCGCTTTTGCTTTGTTGCCTCTACCAAGATGATTTCCCGTTTCTCTCTTCACTGGAGCAGGCAGACACAGCCAACGCACATCAAGTGTCAAGAGACACGCTCTGCTGAGCTCAACGCTTGTGCAGATGCACATGTGCGACGAAGTCAACACACGTGCTTGTGGAGAGAAAGAAAGGGACTCCCAGGCGTGTGGAGCGACGGGGAGAAAGAGCGGGCGCTGAGGAACACAGTTTCAAACAGACTGTCTCCACACAAACAGGCACCTGTCTGCAGGTATCCTAGATCTTGATTCTTGAACTTGAGGAAACACGCGTCTGAGCAAAACTCCCAAACGCTTCCAGGAAAGACACAGGCTCTCCCACAAGCACACAAGTGTTTGCCCTCAGCTATAGATCAGGGACAAGCCTGTGAAGAGCAACCAAAGAGCTCGTCCGTCTTTCCCTCAATAGATGGGAGTAGGCGCGCTTGCGGATGTGTGCGTGTGTGTGGCCACGCGTTTGCTTAGGCATCAGTGTCTGAAAAGGTAGGTGCTTTTCTCTAGCTGCGTGTGCGTGCACGTGGTGCTGGGTGCACATCCCTGGGTGCTCGTGGAAAGGTTTCTGCATGGTTTTCGCTGAGGAATCGTGTGTGTGCACATGGACAAAGAGAAGGCGCAGCAACCAGGTTCCAGCGCCGAAGAAGGCAAAAGGCGAGGTTTCCGGCGCTATCTCCTTCTCTCCCCAGAGCTAGTCGCGCAAAGCAAGCCGCTAAGCCGGCGACCGGCAAGAGAGCTACAACGAAGCATGCCGAACGGAGAAAATAGCAGCAGCTCATCTGTTCACACCTTGTTTCTGCCATGTGCTTGAACGCCAAGACGTTCGCGCTTCTGTGAGATGAAAGACGTCCTTCTGCATATGTGGTTGCTCACACCGGTGCACTTGTTAGTGTATCCATTCAGTCCTGGGCTGCGGGGCATTCAGAAGTGGCTCTGTGGAGACGTCTGCATAGAGGCAGCTGTCAGAACACGCACACTCGATTGTTCACCAAAACATATGCAGACGCGTCCTTAGCCTGTAGATTTGGATGCACAGAGTTCCCTGTGTTCGCAAGAGACAAGGGAATCGCGTCTGTGCGCACAGAAGCAATAGCGGACCGTTTCCCTCGGAGTGAACGCGAAAGAGCCGTCTATATACTCGCAGACACGCGAACGTGCCTCAATGCGGTCACAGAGGCAGCAGCTTTTGCACAGATGCTCCTGGTGATTCTGGCACTTTCCAGGCACACTCCTGAAAGTCGCGCACACTGCTGTTCACTCGCTAAACGACCTCTTGGGAAACACGTCTCCGGTCGACGGACCGCTCAGATTGCTTCTCGTGTAACTGTGAACTGTGTCAGCGCAGGGAATCCGTCTCTGTTAAGCAGATGTGGATCCTGCCTCGCTTTTGCTTTGTTGCCTCTACCAAGATGATTTCCCGTTTCTCTCTTCACTGGAGCAGGCAGACACAGCCAACGCACATCAAGTGTCAAGAGACACGCTCTGCTGAGCTCAACGCTTGTGCAGATGCACATGTGCGACGAAGTCAACACACGTGCTTGTGGAGAGAAAGAAAGGGACTCCCAGGCGTGTGGAGCGACGGGGAGAAAGAGCGGGCGCTGAGGAACACAGTTTCAAACAGACTGTCTCCACACAAACAGGCACCTGTCTGCAGGTATCCTAGATCTTGATTCTTGAACTTGAGGAAACACGCGTCTGAGCAAAACTCCCAAACGCTTCCAGGAAAGACACAGGCTCTCCCACAAGCACACAAGTGTTTGCCCTCAGCTATAGATCAGGGACAAGCCTGTGAAGAGCAACCAAAGAGCTCGTCCGTCTTTCCCTCAATAGATGGGAGTAGGCGCGCTTGCGGATGTGTGCGTGTGTGTGGCCACGCGTTTGCTTAGGCATCAGTGTCTGAAAAGGTAGGTGCTTTTCTCTAGCTGCGTGTGCGTGCACGTGGTGCTGGGTGCACATCCCTGGGTGCTCGTGGAAAGGTTTCTGCATGGTTTTCGCTGAGGAATCGTGTGTGTGCACATGGACAAAGAGAAGGCGCAGCAACCAGGTTCCAGCGCCGAAGAAGGCAAAAGGCGAGGTTTCCGGCGCTATCTCCTTCTCTCCCCAGAGCTAGTCGCGCAAAGCAAGCCGCTAAGCCGGCGACCGGCAAGAGAGCTACAACGAAGCATGCCGAACGGAGAAAATAGCAGCAGCTCATCTGTTCACACCTTGTTTCTGCCATGTGCTTGAACGCCAAGACGTTCGCGCTTCTGTGAGATGAAAGACGTCCTTCTGCATATGTGGTTGCTCACACCGGTGCACTTGTTAGTGTATCCATTCAGTCCTGGGCTGCGGGGCATTCAGAAGTGGCTCTGTGGAGACGTCTGCATAGAGGCAGCTGTCAGAACACGCACACTCGATTGTTCACCAAAACATATGCAGACGCGTCCTTAGCCTGTAGATTTGGATGCACAGAGTTCCCTGTGTTCGCAAGAGACAAGGGAATCGCGTCTGTGCGCACAGAAGCAATAGCGGACCGTTTCCCTCGGAGTGAACGCGAAAGAGCCGTCTATATACTCGCAGACACGCGAACGTGCCTCAATGCGGTCACAGAGGCAGCAGCTTTTGCACAGATGCTCCTGGTGATTCTGGCACTTTCCAGGCACACTCCTGAAAGTCGCGCACACTGCTGTTCACTCGCTAAACGACCTCTTGGGAAACACGTCTCCGGTCGACGGACCGCTCAGATTGCTTCTCGTGTAACTGTGAACTGTGTCAGCGCAGGGAATCCGTCTCTGTTGAGCAGATGTCAATCCTGCCTCGCCTTTGCTTTCTTGCCTCTACCAAGATGATTTCCCGTTTCTCTCTTCACTGGAGCAGGCAGACACAGCCAACGCACATCAAGTGTCAAGAGACACGCTCTGCTGAGCTCAACGCTTGTGCAGATGCACATGTGCGACGAAGTCAACACACGTGCTTGTGGAGAGAAAGAAAGGGACTCCCAGGCGTGTGGAGCGACGGGGAGAAAGAGCGGGCGCTGAGGAACACAGTTTCAAACAGACTGTCTCCACACAAACAGGCACCTGTCTGCAGGTATCCTAGATCTTGATTCTTGAACTTGAGGAAACACGCGTCTGAGCAAAACTCCCAAACGCTTCCAGGAAAGACACAGGCTCTCCCACAAGCACACAAGTGTTTGCCCTCAGCTATAGATCAGGGACAAGCCTGTGAAGAGCAACCAAAGAGCTCGTCCGTCTTTCCCTCAATAGATGGGAGTAGGCGCGCTTGCGGATGTGTGCGTGTGTGTGGCCACGCGTTTGCTTAGGCATCAGTGTGTGAAAAGGTAGGTGCTTTTCTCTAGCTGCGTGTGCGTGCACGTGGTGCTGGGTGCACATCCCTGGGTGCTCGTGGAAAGGTTTCTGCATGGTTTTCGCTGAGGAATCGTGTGTGTGCACATGGACAAAGAGAAGGCGCAGCAACCAGGTTCCAGCGCCGAAGAAGGCAAAAGGCGAGGTTTCCGGCGCTATCTCCTTCTCTCCCCAGAGCTAGTCGCGCAAAGCAAGCCGCTAAGCCGGCGACCGGCAAGAGAGCTACAACGAAGCATGCCGAACGGAGAAAATAGCAGCAGCTCATCTGTTCACACCTTGTTTCTGCCATGTGCTTGAACGCCAAGACGTTCGCGCTTCTGTGAGATGAAAGACGTCCTTCTGCATATGTGGTTGCTCACACCGGTGCACTTGTTAGTGTATCCATTCAGTCCTGGGCTGCGGGGCATTCAGAAGTGGCTCTGTGGAGACGTCTGCATAGAGGCAGCTGTCAGAACACGCACACTCGATTGTTCACCAAAACATATGCAGACGCGTCCTTAGCCTGTAGATTTGGATGCACAGAGTTCCCTGTGTTCGCAAGAGACAAGGGAATCGCGTCTGTGCGCACAGAAGCAATAGCGGACCGTTTCCCTCGGAGTGAACGCGAAAGAGCCGTCTATATACTCGCAGACACGCGAACGTGCCTCAATGCGGTCACAGAGGCAGCAGCTTTTGCACAGATGCTCCTGGTGATTCTGGCACTTTCCAGGCACACTCCTGAAAGTCGCGCACACTGCTGTTCACTCGCTAAACGACCTCTTGGGAAACACGTCTCCGGTCGACGGACCGCTCAGATTGCTTCTCGTGTAACTGTGAACTGTGTCAGCGCAGGGAATCCGTCTCTGTTGAGCAGATGTCAATCCTGCCTCGCTTTTGCTTTGTTGCCTCTACCAAGATGATTTCCCGTTTCTCTCTTCACTGGAGCAGGCAGACACAGCCAACGCACATCAAGTGTCAAGAGACACGCTCTGCTGAGCTCAACGCTTGTGCAGATGCACATGTGCGACGAAGTCAACACACGTGCTTGTGGAGAGAAAGAAAGGGACTCCCAGGCGTGTGGAGCGACGGGGAGAAAGAGCGGGCGCTGAGGAACACAGTTTCAAACAGACTGTCTCCACACAAACAGGCACCTGTCTGCAGGTATCCTAGATCTTGATTCTTGAACTTGAGGAAACACGCGTCTGAGCAAAACTCCCAAACGCTTCCAGGAAAGACACAGGCTCTCCCACAAGCACACAAGTGTTTGCCCTCAGCTATAGATCAGGGACAAGCCTGTGAAGAGCAACCAAAGAGCTCGTCCGTCTTTCCCTCAATAGATGGGAGTAGGCGCACTTGCGGATGTGTGCGTGTGTGTGGCCACGCGTTTGCTTAGGCATCAGTGTCTGAAAAGGTAGGTGCTTTTCTCTAGCTGCGTGTGCGTGCACGTGGTGCTGGGTGCACATCCCTGGGTGCTCGTGGAAAGGTTTCTGCATGGTTTTCGCTGAGGAATCGTGTGTGTGCACATGGACAAAGAGAAGGCGCAGCAACCAGGTTCCAGCGCCGAAGAAGGCAAAAGGCGAGGTTTCCGGCGCTATCTCCTTCTCTCCCCAGAGCTAGTCGCGCAAAGCAAGCCGCTAAGCCGGCGACCGGCAAGAGAGCTACAACGAAGCATGCCGAACGGAGAAAATAGCAGCAGCTCATCTGTTCACACCTTGTTTCTGCCATGTGCTTGAACGCCAAGACGTTCGCGCTTCTGTGAGATGAAAGACGTCCTTCTGCATATGTGGTTGCTCACACCGGTGCACTTGTTAGTGTATCCATTCAGTCCTGGGCTGCGGGGCATTCAGAAGTGGCTCTGTGGAGACGTCTGCATAGAGGCAGCTGTCAGAACACGCACACTCGATTGTTCACCAAAACATATGCAGACGCGTCCTTAGCCTGTAGATTTGGATGCACAGAGTTCCCTGTGTTCGCAAGAGACAAGGGAATCGCGTCTGTGCGCACAGAAGCAATAGCGGACCGTTTCCCTCGGAGTGAACGCGAAAGAGCCGTCTATATACTCGCAGACACGCGAACGTGCCTCAATGCGGTCACAGAGGCAGCAGCTTTTGCACAGATGCTCCTGGTGATTCTGGCACTTTCCAGGCACACTCCTGAAAGTCGCGCACACTGCTGTTCACTCGCTAAACGACCTCTTGGGAAACACGTCTCCGGTCGACGGACCGCTCAGATTGCTTCTCGTGTAACTGTGAACTGTGTCAGCGCAGGGAATCCGTCTCTGTTGAGCAGATGTCAATCCTGCCTCGCCTTTGCTTTCTTGCCTCTACCAAGATGATTTCCCGTTTCTCTCTTCACTGGAGCAGGCAGACACAGCCAACGCACATCAAGTGTCAAGAGACACGCTCTGCTGAGCTCAACGCTTGTGCAGATGCACATGTGCGACGAAGTCAACACACGTGCTTGTGGAGAGAAAGAAAGGGACTCCCAGGCGTGTGGAGCGACGGGGAGAAAGAGCGGGCGCTGAGGAACACAGTTTCAAACAGACTGTCTCCACACAAACAGGCACCTGTCTGCAGGTATCCTAGATCTTGATTCTTGAACTTGAGGAAACACGCGTCTGAGCAAAACTCCCAAACGCTTCCAGGAAAGACACAGGCTCTCCCACAAGCACACAAGTGTTTGCCCTCAGCTATAGATCAGGGACAAGCCTGTGAAGAGCAACCAAAGAGCTCGTCCGTCTTTCCCTCAATAGATGGGAGTAGGCGCGCTTGCGGATGTGTGCGTGTGTGTGGCCACGCGTTTGCTTAGGCATCAGTGTGTGAAAAGGTAGGTGCTTTTCTCTAGCTGCGTGTGCGTGCACGTGGTGCTGGGTGCACATCCCTGGGTGCTCGTGGAAAGGTTTCTGTATGGTTTTCGCTGAGGAATCGTGTGTGTGCACATGGACAAAGAGAAGGCGCAGCAACCAGGTTCCAGCGCCGAAGAAGGCAAAAGGCGAGGTTTCCGGCGCTATCTCCTTCTCTCCCCAGAGCTAGTCGCGCAAAGCAAGCCGCTAAGCCGGCGACCGGCAAGAGAGCTACAACGAAGCATGCCGAACGGAGAAAATAGCAGCAGCTCATCTGTTCACACCTTGTTTCTGCCATGTGCTTGAACGCCAAGACGTTCGCGCTTCTGTGAGATGAAAGACGTCCTTCTGCATATGTGGTTGCTCACACCGGTGCACTTGTTAGTGTATCCATTCAGTCCTGGGCTGCGGGGCATTCAGAAGTGGCTCTGTGGAGACGTCTGCATAGAGGCAGCTGTCAGAACACGCACACTCGATTGTTCACCAAAACATATGCAGACGCGTCCTTAGCCTGTAGATTTGGATGCACAGAGTTCCCTGTGTTCGCAAGAGACAAGGGAATCGCGTCTGTGCGCACAGAAGCAATAGCGGACCGTTTCCCTCGGAGTGAACGCGAAAGAGCCGTCTATATACTCGCAGACACGCGAACGTGCCTCAATGCGGTCACAGAGGCAGCAGCTTTTGCACAGATGCTCCTGGTGATTCTGGCACTTTCCAGGCACACTCCTGAAAGTCGCGCACACTGCTGTTCACTCGCTAAACGACCTCTTGGGAAACACGTCTCCGGTCGACGGACCGCTCAGATTGCTTCTCGTGTAACTGTGAACTGTGTCAGCGCAGGGAATCCGTCTCTGTTCAGCAGATGTCAATCCTGCCTCGCCTTTGCTTTGTTGCCTCTACCAAGATGATTTCCCGTTTCTCTCTTCACTGGAGCAGGCAGACACAGCCAACGCACATCAAGTGTCAAGAGACACGCTCTACTGAGCTCAACGCTTGTGCAGATGCACATGTGCGACGAAGTCAACACACGTGCTTGTGGAGAGAAAGAAAGGGACTCCCAGGCGTGTGGAGCGACGGGGAGAAAGAGCGGGCGCTGAGGAACACAGTTTCAAACAGACTGTCTCCACACAAACAGGCACCTGTCTGCAGGTATCCTAGATCTTGATTCTTGAACTTGAGGAAACACGCGTCTGAGCAAAACTCCCAAACGCTTCCAGGAAAGACACAGGCTCTCCCACAAGCACACAAGTGTTTGCCCTCAGCTATAGATCAGGGACAAGCCTGTGAAGAGCAACCAAAGAGCTCGTCCGTCTTTCCCTCAATAGATGGGAGTAGGCGCGCTTGCGGATGTGTGCGTGTGTGTGGCCACGCGTTTGCTTAGGCATCAGAGTGTGAAAAGGTAGGTGCTTTTCTCTAGCTGCGTGTGCGTGCACGTGGTGCTGGGTGCACATCCCTGGGTGCTCGTGGAAAGGTTTCTGCATGGTTTTCGCTGAGGAATCGTGTGTGTGCACATGGACAAAGAGAAGGCGCAGCAACCAGGTTCCAGCGCCGAAGAAGGCAAAAGGCGAGGTTTCCGGCGCTATCTCCTTCTCTCCCCAGAGCTAGTCGCGCAAAGCAAGCCGCTAAGCCGGCGACCGGCAAGAGAGCTACAACGAAGCATGCCGAACGGAGAAAATAGCAGCAGCTCATCTGTTCACACCTTGTTTCTGCCATGTGCTTGAACGCCAAGACGTTCGCGCTTCTGTGAGATGAAAGACGTCCTTCTGCATATGTGGTTGCTCACACCGGTGCACTTGTTAGTGTATCCATTCAGTCCTGGGCTGCGGGGCATTCAGAAGTGGCTCTGTGGACACGTCTGCATAGAGGCAGCTGTCAGAACACGCACACTCGATTGTTCACCAAAACATATGCAGACGCGTCCTTAGCCTGTAGATTTGGATGCACAGAGTTCCCTGTGTTCGCAAGAGACAAGGGAATCGCGTCTGTGCGCACAGAAGCAATAGCGGACCGTTTCCCTCGGAGTGAACGCGAAAGAGCCGTCTATATACTCGCAGACACGCGAACGTGCCTCAATGCGGTCACAGAGGCAGCAGCTTTTGCACAGATGCTCCTGGTGATTCTGGCACTTTCCAGGCACACTCCTGAAAGTCGCGCACACTGCTGTTCACTCGCTAAACGACCTCTTGGGAAACACGTCTCCGGTCGACGGACCGCTCAGATTGCTTCTCGTGTAACTGTGAACTGTGTCAGCGCAGGGAATCCGTCTCTGTTGAGCAGATGTCAATCCTGCCTCGCTTTTGCTTTGTTGCCTCTACCAAGATGATTTCCCGTTTCTCTCTTCACTGGAGCAGGCAGACACAGCCAACGCACATCAAGTGTCAAGAGACACGCTCTGCTGAGCTCAACGCTTGTGCAGATGCACATGTGCGACGAAGTCAACACACGTGCTTGTGGAGAGAAAGAAAGGGACTCCCAGGCGTGTGGAGCGACGGGGAGAAAGAGCGGGCGCTGAGGAACACAGTTTCAAACAGACTGTCTCCACACAAACAGGCACCTGTCTGCAGGTATCCTAGATCTTGATTCTTGAACTTGAGGAAACACGCGTCTGAGCAAAACTCCCAAACGCTTCCAGGAAAGACACAGGCTCTCCCACAAGCACACAAGTGTTTGCCCTCAGCTATAGATCAGGGACAAGCCTGTGAAGAGCAACCAAAGAGCTCGTCCGTCTTTCCCTCAATAGATGGGAGTAGGCGCGCTTGCGGATGTGTGCGTGTGTGTGGCCACGCGTTTGCTTAGGCATCCTTGTCTGAAAAGGTAGGTGCTTTTCTCTAGCTGCGTGTGCGTGCACGTGGTGCTGGGTGCACATCCCTGGGTGCTCGTGGAAAGGTTTCTGCATGGTTTTCGCTGAGGAATCGTGTGTGTGCACATGGACAAAGAGAAGGCGCAGCAACCAGGTTCCAGCGCCGAAGAAGGCAAAAGGCGAGGTTTCCGGCGCTATCTCCTTCTCTCCCCAGAGCTAGTCGCGCAAAGCAAGCCGCTAAGCCGGCGACCGGCAAGAGAGCTACAACGAAGCATGCCGAACGGAGAAAATAGCAGCAGCTCATCTGTTCACACCTTGTTTCTGCCATGTGCTTGAACGCCAAGACGTTCGCGCTTCTGTGAGATGAAAGACGTCCTTCTGCATATGTGGTTGCTCACACCGGTGCACTTGTTAGTGTATCCATTCAGTCCTGGGCTGCGGGGCATTCAGAAGTGGCTCTGTGGAGACGTCTGCATAGAGGCAGCTGTCAGAACACGCACACTCGATTGTTCACCAAAACATATGCAGACGCGTCCTTAGCCTGTAGATTTGGATGCACAGAGTTCCCTGTGTTCGCAAGAGACAAGGGAATCGCGTCTGTGCGCACAGAAGCAATAGCGGACCGTTTCCCTCGGAGTGAACGCGAAAGAGCCGTCTATATACTCGCAGACACGCGAACGTGCCTCAATGCGGTCACAGAGGCAGCAGCTTTTGCACAGATGCTCCTGGTGATTCTGGCACTTTCCAGGCACACTCCTGAAAGTCGCGCACACTGCTGTTCACTCGCTAAACGACCTCTTGGGAAACACGTCTCCGGTCGACGGACCGCTCAGATTGCTTCTCGTGTAACTGTGAACTGTGTCAGCGCAGGGAATCCGTCTCTGTTGAGCAGATGTCAATCCTGCCTCGCCTTTGCTTTCTTGCCTCTACCAAGATGATTTCCCGTTTCTCTCTTCACTGGAGCAGGCAGACACAGCCAACGCACATCAAGTGTCAAGAGACACGCTCTGCTGAGCTCAACGCTTGTGCAGATGCACATGTGCGACGAAGTCAACACACGTGCTTGTGGAGAGAAAGAAAGGGACTCCCAGGCGTGTGGAGCGACGGGGAGAAAGAGCGGGCGCTGAGGAACACAGTTTCAAACAGACTGTCTCCACACAAACAGGCACCTGTCTGCAGGTATCCTAGATCTTGATTCTTGAACTTGAGGAAACACGCGTCTGAGCAAAACTCCCAAACGCTTCCAGGAAAGACACAGGCTCTCCCACAAGCACACAAGTGTTTGCCCTCAGCTATAGATCAGGGACAAGCCTGTGAAGAGCAACCAAAGAGCTCGTCCGTCTTTCCCTCAATAGATGGGAGTAGGCGCGCTTGCGGATGTGTGCGTGTGTGTGGCCACGCGTTTGCTTAGGCATCAGTGTGTGAAAAGGTAGGTGCTTTTCTCTAGCTGCGTGTGCGTGCACGTGGTGCTGGGTGCACATCCCTGGGTGCTCGTGGAAAGGTTTCTGCATGGTTTTCGCTGAGGAATCGTGTGTGTGCACATGGACAAAGAGAAGGCGCAGCAACCAGGTTCCAGCGCCGAAGAAGGCAAAAGGCGAGGTTTCCGGCGCTATCTCCTTCTCTCCCCAGAGCTAGTCGCGCAAAGCAAGCCGCTAAGCCGGCGACCGGCAAGAGAGCTACAACGAAGCATGCCGAACGGAGAAAATAGCAGCAGCTCATCTGTTCACACCTTGTTTCTGCCATGTGCTTGAACGCCAAGACGTTCGCGCTTCTGTGAGATGAAAGACGTCCTTCTGCATATGTGGTTGCTCACACCGGTGCACTTGTTAGTGTATCCATTCAGTCCTGGGCTGCTGGGCATTCAGAAGTGGCTCTGTGGAGACGTCTGCATAGAGGCAGCTGTCAGAACACGCACACTCGATTGTTCACCAAAACATATGCAGACGCGTCCTTAGCCTGTAGATTTGGATGCACAGAGTTCCCTGTGTTCGCAAGAGACAAGGGAATCGCGTCTGTGCGCACAGAAGCAATAGCGGACCGTTTCCCTCGGAGTGAACGCGAAAGAGCCGTCTATATACTCGCAGACACGCGAACGTGCCTCAATGCGGTCACAGAGGCAGCAGCTTTTGCACAGATGCTCCTGGTGATTCTGGCACTTTCCAGGCACACTCCTGAAAGTCGCGCACACTGCTGTTCACTCGCTAAACGACCTCTTGGGAAACACGTCTCCGGTCGACGGACCGCTCAGATTGCTTCTCGTGTAACTGTGAACTGTGTCAGCGCAGGGAATCCGTCTCTGTTCAGCAGATGTCAATCCTGCCTCGCCTTTGCTTTGTTGCCTCTACCAAGATGATTTCCCGTTTCTCTCTTCACTGGAGCAGGCAGACACAGCCAACGCACATCAAGTGTCAAGAGACACGCTCTACTGAGCTCAACGCTTGTGCAGATGCACATGTGCGACGAAGTCAACACACGTGCTTGTGGAGAGAAAGAAAGGGACTCCCAGGCGTGTGGAGCGACGGGGAGAAAGAGCGGGCGCTGAGGAACACAGTTTCAAACAGACTGTCTCCACACAAACAGGCACCTGTCTGCAGGTATCCTAGATCTTGATTCTTGAACTTGAGGAAACACGCGTCTGAGCAAAACTCCCAAACGCTTCCAGGAAAGACACAGGCTCTCCCACAAGCACACAAGTGTTTGCCCTCAGCTATAGATCAGGGACAAGCCTGTGAAGAGCAACCAAAGAGCTCGTCCGTCTTTCCCTCAATAGATGGGAGTAGGCGCGCTTGCGGATGTGTGCGTGTGTGTGGCCACGCGTTTGCTTAGGCATCAGTGTGTGAAAAGGTAGGTGCTTTTCTCTAGCTGCGTGTGCGTGCACGTGGTGCTGGGTGCACATCCCTGGGTGCTCGTGGAAAGGTTTCTGCATGGTTTTCGCTGAGGAATCGTGTGTGTGCACATGGACAAAGAGAAGGCGCAGCAACCAGGTTCCAGCGCCGAAGAAGGCAAAAGGCGAGGTTTCCGGCGCTATCTCCTTCTCTCCCCAGAGCTAGTCGCGCAAAGCAAGCCGCTAAGCCGGCGACCGGCAAGAGAGCTACAACGAAGCATGCCGAACGGAGAAAATAGCAGCAGCTCATCTGTTCACACCTTGTTTCTGCCATGTGCTTGAACGCCAAGACGTTCGCGCTTCTGTGAGATGAAAGACGTCCTTCTGCATATGTGGTTGCTCACACCGGTGCACTTGTTAGTGTATCCATTCAGTCCTGGGCTGCGGGGCATTCAGAAGTGGCTCTGTGGAGACGTCTGCATAGAGGCAGCTGTCAGAACACGCACACTCGATTGTTCACCAAAACATATGCAGACGCGTCCTTAGCCTGTAGATTTGGATGCACAGAGTTCCCTGTGTTCGCAAGAGACAAGGGAATCGCGTCTGTGCGCACAGAAGCAATAGCGGACCGTTTCCCTCGGAGTGAACGCGAAAGAGCCGTCTATATACTCGCAGACACGCGAACGTGCCTCAATGCGGTCACAGAGGCAGCAGCTTTTGCACAGATGCTCCTGGTGATTCTGGCACTTTCCAGGCACACTCCTGAAAGTCGCGCACACTGCTGTTCACTCGCTAAACGACCTCTTGGGAAACACGTCTCCGGTCGACGGACCGCTCAGATTGCTTCTCGTGTAACTGTGAACTGTGTCAGCGCAGGGAATCCGTCTCTGTTGAGCAGATGTCAATCCTGCCTCGCCTTTGCTTTGTTGCCTCTACCAAGATGATTTCCCGTTTCTCTCTTCACTGGAGCAGGCAGACACAGCCAACGCACATCAAGTGTCAAGAGACACGCTCTACTGAGCTCAACGCTTGTGCAGATGCACATGTGCGACGAAGTCAACACACGTGCTTGTGGAGAGAAAGAAAGGGACTCCCAGGCGTGTGGAGCGACGGGGAGAAAGAGCGGGCGCTGAGGAACACAGTTTCAAACAGACTGTCTCCACACAAACAGGCACCTGTCTGCAGGTATCCTAGATCTTGATTCTTGAACTTGAGGAAACACGCGTCTGAGCAAAACTCCCAAACGCTTCCAGGAAAGACACAGGCTCTCCCACAAGCACACAAGTGTTTGCCCTCAGCTATAGATCAGGGACAAGCCTGTGAAGAGCAACCAAAGAGCTCGTCCGTCTTTCCCTCAATAGATGGGAGTAGGCGCGCTTGCGGATGTGTGCGTGTGTGTGGCCACGCGTTTGCTTAGGCATCAGAGTGTGAAAAGGTAGGTGCTTTTCTCTAGCTGCGTGTGCGTGCACGTGGTGCTGGGTGCACATCCCTGGGTGCTCGTGGAAAGGTTTCTGCATGGTTTTCGCTGAGGAATCGTGTGTGTGCACATGGACAAAGAGAAGGCGCAGCAACCAGGTTCCAGCGCCGAAGAAGGCAAAAGGCGAGGTTTCCGGCGCTATCTCCTTCTCTCCCCAGAGCTAGTCGCGCAAAGCAAGCCGCTAAGCCGGCGACCGGCAAGAGAGCTACAACGAAGCATGCCGAACGGAGAAAATAGCAGCAGCTCATCTGTTCACACCTTGTTTCTGCCATGTGCTTGAACGCCAAGACGTTCGCGCTTCTGTGAGATGAAAGACGTCCTTCTGCATATGTGGTTGCTCACACCGGTGCACTTGTTAGTGTATCCATTCAGTCCTGGGCTGCGGGGCATTCAGAAGTGGCTCTGTGGAGACGTCTGCATAGAGGCAGCTGTCAGAACACGCACACTCGATTGTTCACCAAAACATATGCAGACGCGTCCTTAGCCTGTAGATTTGGATGCACAGAGTTCCCTGTGTTCGCAAGAGACAAGGGAATCGCGTCTGTGCGCACAGAAGCAATAGCGGACCGTTTCCCTCGGAGTGAACGCGAAAGAGCCGTCTATATACTCGCAGACACGCGAACGTGCCTCAATGCGGTCACAGAGGCAGCAGCTTTTGCACAGATGCTCCTGGTGATTCTGGCACTTTCCAGGCACACTCCTGAAAGTCGCGCACACTGCTGTTCACTCGCTAAACGACCTCTTGGGAAACACGTCTCCGGTCGACGGACCGCTCAGATTGCTTCTCGTGTAACTGTGAACTGTGTCAGCGCAGGGAATCCGTCTCTGTTGAGCAGATGTCAATCCTGCCTCGCTTTTGCTTTGTTGCCTCTACCAAGATGATTTCCCGTTTCTCTCTTCACTGGAGCAGGCAGACACAGCCAACGCACATCAAGTGTCAAGAGACACGCTCTGCTGAGCTCAACGCTTGTGCAGATGCACATGTGCGACGAAGTCAACACACGTGCTTGTGGAGAGAAAGAAAGGGACTCCCAGGCGTGTGGAGCGACGGGGAGAAAGAGCGGGCGCTGAGGAACACAGTTTCAAACAGACTGTCTCCACACAAACAGGCACCTGTCTGCAGGTATCCTAGATCTTGATTCTTGAACTTGAGGAAACACGCGTCTGAGCAAAACTCCCAAACGCTTCCAGGAAAGACACAGGCTCTCCCACAAGCACACAAGTGTTTGCCCTCAGCTATAGATCAGGGACAAGCCTGTGAAGAGCAACCAAAGAGCTCGTCCGTCTTTCCCTCAATAGATGGGAGTAGGCGCGCTTGCGGATGTGTGCGTGTGTGTGGCCACGCGTTTGCTTAGGCATCAGTGTGTGAAAAGGTAGGTGCTTTTCTCTAGCTGCGTGTGCGTGCACGTGGTGCTGGGTGCACATCCCTGGGTGCTCGTGGAAAGGTTTCTGCATGGTTTTCGCTGAGGAATCGTGTGTGTGCACATGGACAAAGAGAAGGCGCAGCAACCAGGTTCCAGCGCCGAAGAAGGCAAAAGGCGAGGTTTCCGGCGCTATCTCCTTCTCTCCCCAGAGCTAGTCGCGCAAAGCAAGCCGCTAAGCCGGCGACCGGCAAGAGAGCTACAACGAAGCATGCCGAACGGAGAAAATAGCAGCAGCTCATCTGTTCACACCTTGTTTCTGCCATGTGCTTGAACGCCAAGACGTTCGCGCTTCTGTGAGATGAAAGACGTCCTTCTGCATATGTGGTTGCTCACACCGGTGCACTTGTTAGTGTATCCATTCAGTCCTGGGCTGCTGGGCATTCAGAAGTGGCTCTGTGGAGACGTCTGCATAGAGGCAGCTGTCAGAACACGCACACTCGATTGTTCACCAAAACATATGCAGACGCGTCCTTAGCCTGTAGATTTGGATGCACAGAGTTCCCTGTGTTCGCAAGAGACAAGGGAATCGCGTCTGTGCGCACAGAAGCAATAGCGGACCGTTTCCCTCGGAGTGAACGCGAAAGAGCCGTCTATATACTCGCAGACACGCGAACGTGCCTCAATGCGGTCACAGAGGCAGCAGCTTTTGCACAGATGCTCCTGGTGATTCTGGCACTTTCCAGGCACACTCCTGAAAGTCGCGCACACTGCTGTTCACTCGCTAAACGACCTCTTGGGAAACACGTCTCCGGTCGACGGACCGCTCAGATTGCTTCTCGTGTAACTGTGAACTGTGTCAGCGCAGGGAATCCGTCTCTGTTGAGCAGATGTCAATCCTGCCTCGCTTTTGCTTTGTTGCCTCTACCAAGATGATTTCCCGTTTCTCTCTTCACTGGAGCAGGCAGACACAGCCAACGCACATCAAGTGTCAAGAGACACGCTCTGCTGAGCTCAACGCTTGTGCAGATGCACATGTGCGACGAAGTCAACACACGTGCTTGTGGAGAGAAAGAAAGGGACTCCCAGGCGTGTGGAGCGACGGGGAGAAAGAGCGGGCGCTGAGGAGCACAGTTTCAAACAGACTGTCTCCACACAAACAGGCACCTGTCTGCAGGTATCCTAGATCTTGATTCTTGAACTTGAGGAAACACGCGTCTGAGCAAAACTCCCAAACGCTTCCAGGAAAGACACAGGCTCTCCCACAAGCACACAAGTGTTTGCCCTCAGCTATAGATCAGGGACAAGCCTGTGAAGAGCAACCAAAGAGCTCGTCCGTCTTTCCCTCAATAGATGGGAGTAGGCGCGCTTGCGGATGTGTGCGTGTGTGTGGCCACGCGTTTGCTTAGGCATCAGTGTCTGAAAAGGTAGGTGCTTTTCTCTAGCTGCGTGTGCGTGCACGTGGTGCTGGGTGCACATCCCTGGGTGCTCGTGGAAAGGTTTCTGCATGGTTTTCGCTGAGGAATCGTGTGTGTGCACATGGACAAAGAGAAGGCGCAGCAACCAGGTTCCAGCGCCGAAGAAGGCAAAAGGCGAGGTTTCCGGCGCTATCTCCTTCTCTCCCCAGAGCTAGTCGCGCAAAGCAAGCCGCTAAGCCGGCGACCGGCAAGAGAGCTACAACGAAGCATGCCGAACGGAGAAAATAGCAGCAGCTCATCTGTTCACACCTTGTTTCTGCCATGTGCTTGAACGCCAAGACGTTCGCGCTTCTGTGAGATGAAAGACGTCCTTCTGCATATGTGGTTGCTCACACCGGTGCACTTGTTAGTGTATCCATTCAGTCCTGGGCTGCGGGGCATTCAGAAGTGGCTCTGTGGAGACGTCTGCATAGAGGCAGCTGTCAGAACACGCACACTCGATTGTTCACCAAAACATATGCAGACGCGTCCTTAGCCTGTAGATTTGGATGCACAGAGTTCCCTGTGTTCGCAAGAGACAAGGGAATCGCGTCTGTGCGCACAGAAGCAATAGCGGACCGTTTCCCTCGGAGTGAACGCGAAAGAGCCGTCTATATACTCGCAGACACGCGAACGTGCCTCAATGCGGTCACAGAGGCAGCAGCTTTTGCACAGATGCTCCTGGTGATTCTGGCACTTTCCAGGCACACTCCTGAAAGTCGCGCACACTGCTGTTCACTCGCTAAACGACCTCTTGGGAAACACGTCTCCGGTCGACGGACCGCTCAGATTGCTTCTCGTGTAACTGTGAACTGTGTCAGCGCAGGGAATCCGTCTCTGTTGAGCAGATGTCAATCCTGCCTCGCTTTTGCTTTGTTGCCTCTACCAAGATGATTTCCCGTTTCTCTCTTCACTGGAGCAGGCAGACACAGCCAACGCACATCAAGTGTCAAGAGACACGCTCTGCTGAGCTCAACGCTTGTGCAGATGCACATGTGCGACGAAGTCAACACACGTGCTTGTGGAGAGAAAGAAAGGGACTCCCAGGCGTGTGGAGCGACGGGGAGAAAGAGCGGGCGCTGAGGAGCACAGTTTCAAACAGACTGTCTCCACACAAACAGGCACCTGTCTGCAGGTATCCTAGATCTTGATTCTTGAACTTGAGGAAACACGCGTCTGAGCAAAACTCCCAAACGCTTCCAGGAAAGACACAGGCTCTCCCACAAGCACACAAGTGTTTGCCCTCAGCTATAGATCAGGGACAAGCCTGTGAAGAGCAACCAAAGAGCTCGTCCGTCTTTCACTCAGTAGATGGGAGTAGGCGCGCTTGCGGATGTGTGCGTGTGTGTGGCCACGCGTTTGCTTAGGCATCAGTGTGTGAAAAGGTAGGTGCTTTTCTCTAGCTGCGTGTGCGTGCACGTGGTGCTGGGTGCACATCCCTGGGTGCTCGTGGAAAGGTTTCTGCATGGTTTTCGCTGAGGAATCGTGTGTGTGCACATGGACAAAGAGAAGGCGCAGCAACCAGGTTCCAGCGCCGAAGAAGGCAAAAGGCGAGGTTTCCGGCGCTATCTCCTTCTCTCCCCAGAGCTAGTCGCGCAAAGCAAGCCGCTAAGCCGGCGACCGGCAAGAGAGCTACAACGAAGCATGCCGAACGGAGAAAATAGCAGCAGCTCATCTGTTCACACCTTGTTTCTGCCATGTGCTTGAACGCCAAGACGTTCGCGCTTCTGTGAGATGAAAGACGTCCTTCTGCATATGTGGTTGCTCACACCGGTGCACTTGTTAGTGTATCCATTCAGTCCTGGGCTGCGGGGCATTCAGAAGTGGCTCTGTGGAGACGTCTGCATAGAGGCAGCTGTCAGAACACGCACACTCGATTGTTCACCAAAACATATGCAGACGCGTCCTTAGCCTGTAGATTTGGATGCACAGAGTTCCCTGTGTTCGCAAGAGACAAGGGAATCGCGTCTGTGCGCACAGAAGCAATAGCGGACCGTTTCCCTCGGAGTGAACGCGAAAGAGCCGTCTATATACTCGCAGACACGCGAACGTGCCTCAATGCGGTCACAGAGGCAGCAGCTTTTGCACAGATGCTCCTGGTGATTCTGGCACTTTCCAGGCACACTCCTGAAAGTCGCGCACACTGCTGTTCACTCGCTAAACGACCTCTTGGGAAACACGTCTCCGGTCGACGGACCGCTCAGATTGCTTCTCGTGTAACTGTGAACTGTGTCAGCGCAGGGAATCCGTCTCTGTTGAGCAGATGTCAATCCTGCCTCGCTTTTGCTTTGTTGCCTCTACCAAGATGATTTCCCGTTTCTCTCTTCACTGGAGCAGGCAGACACAGCCAACGCACATCAAGTGTCAAGAGACACGCTCTGCTGAGCTCAACGCTTGTGCAGATGCACATGTGCGACGAAGTCAACACACGTGCTTGTGGAGAGAAAGAAAGGGACTCCCAGGCGTGTGGAGCGACGGGGAGAAAGAGCGGGCGCTGAGGAACACAGTTTCAAACAGACTGTCTCCACACAAACAGGCACCTGTCTGCAGGTATCCTAGATCTTGATTCTTGAACTTGAGGAAACACGCGTCTGAGCAAAACTCCCAAACGCTTCCAGGAAAGACACAGGCTCTCCCACAAGCACACAAGTGTTTGCCCTCAGCTATAGATCAGGGACAAGCCTGTGAAGAGCAACCAAAGAGCTCGTCCGTCTTTCCCTCAGTAGATGGGAGTAGGCGCGCTTGCGGATGTGTGCGTGTGTGTGGCCACGCGTTTGCTTAGGCATCAGTGTCTGAAAAGGTAGGTGCTTTTCTCTAGCTGCGTGTGCGTGCACGTGGTGCTGGGTGCACATCCCTGGGTGCTCGTGGAAAGGTTTCTGCATGGTTTTCGCTGAGGAATCGTGTGTGTGCACATGGACAAAGAGAAGGCGCAGCAACCAGGTTCCAGCGCCGAAGAAGGCAAAAGGCGAGGTTTCCGGCGCTATCTCCTTCTCTCCCCAGAGCTAGTCGCGCAAAGCAAGCCGCTAAGCCGGCGACCGGCAAGAGAGCTACAACGAAGCATGCCGAACGGAGAAAATAGCAGCAGCTCATCTGTTCACACCTTGTTTCTGCCATGTGCTTGAACGCCAAGACGTTCGCGCTTCTGTGAGATGAAAGACGTCCTTCTGCATATGTGGTTGCTCACACCGGTGCACTTGTTAGTGTATCCATTCAGTCCTGGGCTGCGGGGCATTCAGAAGTGGCTCTGTGGAGACGTCTGCATAGAGGCAGCTGTCAGAACACGCACACTCGATTGTTCACCAAAACATATGCAGACGCGTCCTTAGCCTGTAGATTTGGATGCACAGAGTTCCCTGTGTTCGCAAGAGACAAGGGAATCGCGTCTGTGCGCACAGAAGCAATAGCGGACCGTTTCCCTCGGAGTGAACGCGAAAGAGCCGTCTATATACTCGCAGACACGCGAACGTGCCTCAATGCGGTCACAGAGGCAGCAGCTTTTGCACAGATGCTCCTGGTGATTCTGGCACTTTCCAGGCACACTCCTGAAAGTCGCGCACACTGCTGTTCACTCGCTAAACGACCTCTTGGGAAACACGTCTCCGGTCGACGGACCGCTCAGATTGCTTCTCGTGTAACTGTGAACTGTGTCAGCGCAGGGAATCCGTCTCTGTTGAGCAGATGTCAATCCTGCCTCGCTTTTGCTTTGTTGCCTCTACCAAGATGATTTCCCGTTTCTCTCTTCACTGGAGCAGGCAGACACAGCCAACGCACATCAAGTGTCAAGAGACACGCTCTGCTGAGCTCAACGCTTGTGCAGATGCACATGTGCGACGAAGTCAACACACGTGCTTGTGGAGAGAAAGAAAGGGACTCCCAGGCGTGTGGAGCGACGGGGAGAAAGAGCGGGCGCTGAGGAACACAGTTTCAAACAGACTGTCTCCACACAAACAGGCACCTGTCTGCAGGTATCCTAGATCTTGATTCTTGAACTTGAGGAAACACGCGTCTGAGCAAAACTCCCAAACGCTTCCAGGAAAGACACAGGCTCTCCCACAAGCACACAAGTGTTTGCCCTCAGCTATAGATCAGGGACAAGCCTGTGAAGAGCAACCAAAGAGCTCGTCCGTCTTTCCCTCAGTAGATGGGAGTAGGCGCGCTTGCGGATGTGTGCGTGTGTGTGGCCACGCGTTTGCTTAGGCATCAGTGTGTGAAAAGGTAGGTGCTTTTCTCTAGCTGCGTGTGCGTGCACGTGGTGCTGGGTGCACATCCCTGGGTGCTCGTGGAAAGGTTTCTGCATGGTTTTCGCTGAGGAATCGTGTGTGTGCACATGGACAAAGAGAAGGCGCAGCAACCAGGTTCCAGCGCCGAAGAAGGCAAAAGGCGAGGTTTCCGGCGCTATCTCCTTCTCTCCCCAGAGCTAGTCGCGCAAAGCAAGCCGCTAAGCCGGCGACCGGCAAGAGAGCTACAACGAAGCATGCCGAACGGAGAAAATAGCAGCAGCTCATCTGTTCACACCTTGTTTCTGCCATGTGCTTGAACGCCAAGACGTTCGCGCTTCTGTGAGATGAAAGACGTCCTTCTGCATATGTGGTTGCTCACACCGGTGCACTTGTTAGTGTATCCATTCAGTCCTGGGCTGCGGGGCATTCAGAAGTGGCTCTGTGGAGACGTCTGCATAGAGGCAGCTGTCAGAACACGCACACTCGATTGTTCACCAAAACATATGCAGACGCGTCCTTAGCCTGTAGATTTGGATGCACAGAGTTCCCTGTGTTCGCAAGAGACAAGGGAATCGCGTCTGTGCGCACAGAAGCAATAGCGGACCGTTTCCCTCGGAGTGAACGCGAAAGAGCCGTCTATATACTCGCAGACACGCGAACGTGCCTCAATGCGGTCACAGAGGCAGCAGCTTTTGCACAGATGCTCCTGGTGATTCTGGCACTTTCCAGGCACACTCCTGAAAGTCGCGCACACTGCTGTTCACTCGCTAAACGACCTCTTGGGAAACACGTCTCCGGTCGACGGACCGCTCAGATTGCTTCTCGTGTAACTGTGAACTGTGTCAGCGCAGGGAATCCGTCTCTGTTGAGCAGATGTCAATCCTGCCTCGCTTTTGCTTTGTTGCCTCTACCAAGATGATTTCCCGTTTCTCTCTTCACTGGAGCAGGCAGACACAGCCAACGCACATCAAGTGTCAAGAGACACGCTCTGCTGAGCTCAACGCTTGTGCAGATGCACATGTGCGACGAAGTCAACACACGTGCTTGTGGAGAGAAAGAAAGGGACTCCCAGGCGTGTGGAGCGACGGGGAGAAAGAGCGGGCGCTGAGGAACACAGTTTCAAACAGACTGTCTCCACACAAACAGGCACCTGTCTGCAGGTATCCTAGATCTTGATTCTTGAACTTGAGGAAACACGCGTCTGAGCAAAACTCCCAAACGCTTCCAGGAAAGACACAGGCTCTCCCACAAGCACACAAGTGTTTGCCCTCAGCTATAGATCAGGGACAAGCCTGTGAAGAGCAACCAAAGAGCTCGTCCGTCTTTCCCTCAATAGATGGGAGTAGGCGCGCTTGCGGATGTGTGCGTGTGTGTGGCCACGCGTTTGCTTAGGCATCAGTGTCTGAAAAGGTAGGTGCTTTTCTCTAGCTGCGTGTGCGTGCACGTGGTGCTGGGTGCACATCCCTGGGTGCTCGTGGAAAGGTTTCTGCATGGTTTTCGCTGAGGAATCGTGTGTGTGCACATGGACAAAGAGAAGGCGCAGCAACCAGGTTCCAGCGCCGAAGAAGGCAAAAGGCGAGGTTTCCGGCGCTATCTCCTTCTCTCCCCAGAGCTAGTCGCGCAAAGCAAGCCGCTAAGCCGGCGACCGGCAAGAGAGCTACAACGAAGCATGCCGAACGGAGAAAATAGCAGCAGCTCATCTGTTCACACCTTGTTTCTGCCATGTGCTTGAACGCCAAGACGTTCGCGCTTCTGTGAGATGAAAGACGTCCTTCTGCATATGTGGTTGCTCACACCGGTGCACTTGTTAGTGTATCCATTCAGTCCTGGGCTGCGGGGCATTCAGAAGTGGCTCTGTGGAGACGTCTGCATAGAGGCAGCTGTCAGAACACGCACACTCGATTGTTCACCAAAACATATGCAGACGCGTCCTTAGCCTGTAGATTTGGATGCACAGAGTTCCCTGTGTTCGCAAGAGACAAGGGAATCGCGTCTGTGCGCACAGAAGCAATAGCGGACCGTTTCCCTCGGAGTGAACGCGAAAGAGCCGTCTATATACTCGCAGACACGCGAACGTGCCTCAATGCGGTCACAGAGGCAGCAGCTTTTGCACAGATGCTCCTGGTGATTCTGGCACTTTCCAGGCACACTCCTGAAAGTCGCGCACACTGCTGTTCACTCGCTAAACGACCTCTTGGGAAACACGTCTCCGGTCGACGGACCGCTCAGATTGCTTCTCGTGTAACTGTGAACTGTGTCAGCGCAGGGAATCCGTCTCTGTTGAGCAGATGTCAATCCTGCCTCGCCTTTGCTTTCTTGCCTCTACCAAGATGATTTCCCGTTTCTCTCTTCACTGGAGCAGGCAGACACAGCCAACGCACATCAAGTGTCAAGAGACACGCTCTGCTGAGCTCAACGCTTGTGCAGATGCACATGTGCGACGAAGTCAACACACGTGCTTGTGGAGAGAAAGAAAGGGACTCCCAGGCGTGTGGAGCGACGGGGAGAAAGAGCGGGCGCTGAGGAACACAGTTTCAAACAGACTGTCTCCACACAAACAGGCACCTGTCTGCAGGTATCCTAGATCTTGATTCTTGAACTTGAGGAAACACGCGTCTGAGCAAAACTCCCAAACGCTTCCAGGAAAGACACAGGCTCTCCCACAAGCACACAAGTGTTTGCCCTCAGCTATAGATCAGGGACAAGCCTGTGAAGAGCAACCAAAGAGCTCGTCCGTCTTTCCCTCAATAGATGGGAGTAGGCGCGCTTGCGGATGTGTGCGTGTGTGTGGCCACGCGTTTGCTTAGGCATCAGTGTGTGAAAAGGTAGGTGCTTTTCTCTAGCTGCGTGTGCGTGCACGTGGTGCTGGGTGCACATCCCTGGGTGCTCGTGGAAAGGTTTCTGCATGGTTTTCGCTGAGGAATCGTGTGTGTGCACATGGACAAAGAGAAGGCGCAGCAACCAGGTTCCAGCGCCGAAGAAGGCAAAAGGCGAGGTTTCCGGCGCTATCTCCTTCTCTCCCCAGAGCTAGTCGCGCAAAGCAAGCCGCTAAGCCGGCGACCGGCAAGAGAGCTACAACGAAGCATGCCGAACGGAGAAAATAGCAGCAGCTCATCTGTTCACACCTTGTTTCTGCCATGTGCTTGAACGCCAAGACGTTCGCGCTTCTGTGAGATGAAAGACGTCCTTCTGCATATGTGGTTGCTCACACCGGTGCACTTGTTAGTGTATCCATTCAGTCCTGGGCTGCTGGGCATTCAGAAGTGGCTCTGTGGAGACGTCTGCATAGAGGCAGCTGTCAGAACACGCACACTCGATTGTTCACCAAAACATATGCAGACGCGTCCTTAGCCTGTAGATTTGGATGCACAGAGTTCCCTGTGTTCGCAAGAGACAAGGGAATCGCGTCTGTGCGCACAGAAGCAATAGCGGACCGTTTCCCTCGGAGTGAACGCGAAAGAGCCGTCTATATACTCGCAGACACGCGAACGTGCCTCAATGCGGTCACAGAGGCAGCAGCTTTTGCACAGATGCTCCTGGTGATTCTGGCACTTTCCAGGCACACTCCTGAAAGTCGCGCACACTGCTGTTCACTCGCTAAACGACCTCTTGGGAAACACGTCTCCGGTCGACGGACCGCTCAGATTGCTTCTCGTGTAACTGTGAACTGTGTCAGCGCAGGGAATCCGTCTCTGTTCAGCAGATGTCAATCCTGCCTCGCCTTTGCTTTGTTGCCTCTACCAAGATGATTTCCCGTTTCTCTCTTCACTGGAGCAGGCAGACACAGCCAACGCACATCAAGTGTCAAGAGACACGCTCTACTGAGCTCAACGCTTGTGCAGATGCACATGTGCGACGAAGTCAACACACGTGCTTGTGGAGAGAAAGAAAGGGACTCCCAGGCGTGTGGAGCGACGGGGAGAAAGAGCGGGCGCTGAGGAACACAGTTTCAAACAGACTGTCTCCACACAAACAGGCACCTGTCTGCAGGTATCCTAGATCTTGATTCTTGAACTTGAGGAAACACGCGTCTGAGCAAAACTCCCAAACGCTTCCAGGAAAGACACAGGCTCTCCCACAAGCACACAAGTGTTTGCCCTCAGCTATAGATCAGGGACAAGCCTGTGAAGAGCAACCAAAGAGCTCGTCCGTCTTTCCCTCAATAGATGGGAGTAGGCGCGCTTGCGGATGTGTGCGTGTGTGTGGCCACGCGTTTGCTTAGGCATCAGAGTGTGAAAAGGTAGGTGCTTTTCTCTAGCTGCGTGTGCGTGCACGTGGTGCTGGGTGCACATCCCTGGGTGCTCGTGGAAAGGTTTCTGCATGGTTTTCGCTGAGGAATCGTGTGTGTGCACATGGACAAAGAGAAGGCGCAGCAACCAGGTTCCAGCGCCGAAGAAGGCAAAAGGCGAGGTTTCCGGCGCTATCTCCTTCTCTCCCCAGAGCTAGTCGCGCAAAGCAAGCCGCTAAGCCGGCGACCGGCAAGAGAGCTACAACGAAGCATGCCGAACGGAGAAAATAGCAGCAGCTCATCTGTTCACACCTTGTTTCTGCCATGTGCTTGAACGCCAAGACGTTCGCGCTTCTGTGAGATGAAAGACGTCCTTCTGCATATGTGGTTGCTCACACCGGTGCACTTGTTAGTGTATCCATTCAGTCCTGGGCTGCGGGGCATTCAGAAGTGGCTCTGTGGAGACGTCTGCATAGAGGCAGCTGTCAGAACACGCACACTCGATTGTTCACCAAAACATATGCAGACGCGTCCTTAGCCTGTAGATTTGGATGCACAGAGTTCCCTGTGTTCGCAAGAGACAAGGGAATCGCGTCTGTGCGCACAGAAGCAATAGCGGACCGTTTCCCTCGGAGTGAACGCGAAAGAGCCGTCTATATACTCGCAGACACGCGAACGTGCCTCAATGCGGTCACAGAGGCAGCAGCTTTTGCACAGATGCTCCTGGTGATTCTGGCACTTTCCAGGCACACTCCTGAAAGTCGCGCACACTGCTGTTCACTCGCTAAACGACCTCTTGGGAAACACGTCTCCGGTCGACGGACCGCTCAGATTGCTTCTCGTGTAACTGTGAACTGTGTCAGCGCAGGGAATCCGTCTCTGTTCAGCAGATGTCAATCCTGCCTCGCCTTTGCTTTGTTGCCTCTACCAAGATGATTTCCCGTTTCTCTCTTCACTGGAGCAGGCAGACACAGCCAACGCACATCAAGTGTCAAGAGACACGCTCTACTGAGCTCAACGCTTGTGCAGATGCACATGTGCGACGAAGTCAACACACGTGCTTGTGGAGAGAAAGAAAGGGACTCCCAGGCGTGTGGAGCGACGGGGAGAAAGAGCGGGCGCTGAGGAACACAGTTTCAAACAGACTGTCTCCACACAAACAGGCACCTGTCTGCAGGTATCCTAGATCTTGATTCTTGAACTTGAGGAAACACGCGTCTGAGCAAAACTCCCAAACGCTTCCAGGAAAGACACAGGCTCTCCCACAAGCACACAAGTGTTTGCCCTCAGCTATAGATCAGGGACAAGCCTGTGAAGAGCAACCAAAGAGCTCGTCCGTCTTTCCCTCAATAGATGGGAGTAGGCGCGCTTGCGGATGTGTGCGTGTGTGTGGCCACGCGTTTGCTTAGGCATCAGAGTGTGAAAAGGTAGGTGCTTTTCTCTAGCTGCGTGTGCGTGCACGTGGTGCTGGGTGCACATCCCTGGGTGCTCGTGGAAAGGTTTCTGCATGGTTTTCGCTGAGGAATCGTGTGTGTGCACATGGACAAAGAGAAGGCGCAGCAACCAGGTTCCAGCGCCGAAGAAGGCAAAAGGCGAGGTTTCCGGCGCTATCTCCTTCTCTCCCCAGAGCTAGTCGCGCAAAGCAAGCCGCTAAGCCGGCGACCGGCAAGAGAGCTACAACGAAGCATGCCGAACGGAGAAAATAGCAGCAGCTCATCTGTTCACACCTTGTTTCTGCCATGTGCTTGAACGCCAAGACGTTCGCGCTTCTGTGAGATGAAAGACGTCCTTCTGCATATGTGGTTGCTCACACCGGTGCACTTGTTAGTGTATCCATTCAGTCCTGGGCTGCGGGGCATTCAGAAGTGGCTCTGTGGAGACGTCTGCATAGAGGCAGCTGTCAGAACACGCACACTCGATTGTTCACCAAAACATATGCAGACGCGTCCTTAGCCTGTAGATTTGGATGCACAGAGTTCCCTGTGTTCGCAAGAGACAAGGGAATCGCGTCTGTGCGCACAGAAGCAATAGCGGACCGTTTCCCTCGGAGTGAACGCGAAAGAGCCGTCTATATACTCGCAGACACGCGAACGTGCCTCAATGCGGTCACAGAGGCAGCAGCTTTTGCACAGATGCTCCTGGTGATTCTGGCACTTTCCAGGCACACTCCTGAAAGTCGCGCACACTGCTGTTCACTCGCTAAACGACCTCTTGGGAAACACGTCTCCGGTCGACGGACCGCTCAGATTGCTTCTCGTGTAACTGTGAACTGTGTCAGCGCAGGGAATCCGTCTCTGTTGAGCAGATGTCAATCCTGCCTCGCTTTTGCTTTGTTGCCTCTACCAAGATGATTTCCCGTTTCTCTCTTCACTGGAGCAGGCAGACACAGCCAACGCACATCAAGTGTCAAGAGACACGCTCTGCTGAGCTCAACGCTTGTGCAGATGCACATGTGCGACGAAGTCAACACACGTGCTTGTGGAGAGAAAGAAAGGGACTCCCAGGCGTGTGGAGCGACGGGGAGAAAGAGCGGGCGCTGAGGAACACAGTTTCAAACAGACTGTCTCCACACAAACAGGCACCTGTCTGCAGGTATCCTAGATCTTGATTCTTGAACTTGAGGAAACACGCGTCTGAGCAAAACTCCCAAACGCTTCCAGGAAAGACACAGGCTCTCCCACAAGCACACAAGTGTTTGCCCTCAGCTATAGATCAGGGACAAGCCTGTGAAGAGCAACCAAAGAGCTCGTCCGTCTTTCCCTCAATAGATGGGAGTAGGCGCGCTTGCGGATGTGTGCGTGTGTGTGGCCACGCGTTTGCTTAGGCATCAGTGTGTGAAAAGGTAGGTGCTTTTCTCTAGCTGCGTGTGCGTGCACGTGGTGCTGGGTGCACATCCCTGGGTGCTCGTGGAAAGGTTTCTGCATGGTTTTCGCTGAGGAATCGTGTGTGTGCACATGGACAAAGAGAAGGCGCAGCAACCAGGTTCCAGCGCCGAAGAAGGCAAAAGGCGAGGTTTCCGGCGCTATCTCCTTCTCTCCCCAGAGCTAGTCGCGCAAAGCAAGCCGCTAAGCCGGCGACCGGCAAGAGAGCTACAACGAAGCATGCCGAACGGAGAAAATAGCAGCAGCTCATCTGTTCACACCTTGTTTCTGCCATGTGCTTGAACGCCAAGACGTTCGCGCTTCTGTGAGATGAAAGACGTCCTTCTGCATATGTGGTTGCTCACACCGGTGCACTTGTTAGTGTATCCATTCAGTCCTGGGCTGCGGGGCATTCAGAAGTGGCTCTGTGGAGACGTCTGCATAGAGGCAGCTGTCAGAACACGCACACTCGATTGTTCACCAAAACATATGCAGACGCGTCCTTAGCCTGTAGATTTGGATGCACAGAGTTCCCTGTGTTCGCAAGAGACAAGGGAATCGCGTCTGTGCGCACAGAAGCAATAGCGGACCGTTTCCCTCGGAGTGAACGCGAAAGAGCCGTCTATATACTCGCAGACACGCGAACGTGCCTCAATGCGGTCACAGAGGCAGCAGCTTTTGCACAGATGCTCCTGGTGATTCTGGCACTTTCCAGGCACACTCCTGAAAGTCGCGCACACTGCTGTTCACTCGCTAAACGACCTCTTGGGAAACACGTCTCCGGTCGACGGACCGCTCAGATTGCTTCTCGTGTAACTGTGAACTGTGTCAGCGCAGGGAATCCGTCTCTGTTGAGCAGATGTCAATCCTGCCTCGCTTTTGCTTTGTTGCCTCTACCAAGATGATTTCCCGTTTCTCTCTTCACTGGAGCAGGCAGACACAGCCAACGCACATCAAGTGTCAAGAGACACGCTCTGCTGAGCTCAACGCTTGTGCAGATGCACATGTGCGACGAAGTCAACACACGTGCTTGTGGAGAGAAAGAAAGGGACTCCCAGGCGTGTGGAGCGACGGGGAGAAAGAGCGGGCGCTGAGGAACACAGTTTCAAACAGACTGTCTCCACACAAACAGGCACCTGTCTGCAGGTATCCTAGATCTTGATTCTTGAACTTGAGGAAACACGCGTCTGAGCAAAACTCCCAAACGCTTCCAGGAAAGACACAGGCTCTCCCACAAGCACACAAGTGTTTGCCCTCAGCTATAGATCAGGGACAAGCCTGTGAAGAGCAACCAAAGAGCTCGTCCGTCTTTCCCTCAGTAGATGGGAGTAGGCGCGCTTGCGGATGTGTGCGTGTGTGTGGCCACGCGTTTGCTTAGGCATCAGTGTGTGAAAAGGTAGGTGCTTTTCTCTAGCTGCGTGTGCGTGCACGTGGTGCTGGGTGCACATCCCTGGGTGCTCGTGGAAAGGTTTCTGCATGGTTTTCGCTGAGGAATCGTGTGTGTGCACATGGACAAAGAGAAGGCGCAGCAACCAGGTTCCAGCGCCGAAGAAGGCAAAAG
Organism: Patagioenas fasciata; assembly: GCF_037038585.1. Classification (NCBI taxonomy): domain Eukaryota; kingdom Metazoa; phylum Chordata; class Aves; order Columbiformes; family Columbidae; genus Patagioenas; species Patagioenas fasciata. The sequence goes on from NW_027288639.1 coordinate 50,367, forward strand.
GCGAGGTTTCCGGCGCTATCTCCTTCTCTCCCCAGAGCTAGTCGCGCAAAGCAAGCCGCTAAGCCGGCGACCGGCAAGAGAGCTACAACGAAGCATGCCGAACGGAGAAAATAGCAGCAGCTCATCTGTTCACACCTTGTTTCTGCCATGTGCTTGAACGCCAAGACGTTCGCGCTTCTGTGAGATGAAAGACGTCCTTCTGCATATGTGGTTGCTCACACCGGTGCACTTGTTAGTGTATCCATTCAGTCCTGGGCTGCAGGGCATTCAGAAGTGGCTCTGTGGAGACGTCTGCATAGAGGCAGCTGTCAGAACACGCACACTCGATTGTTCACCAAAACATATGCAGACGCGTCCTTAGCCTGTAGATTTGGATGCACAGAGTTCCCTGTGTTCGCAAGAGACAAGGGAATCGCGTCTGTGCGCACAGAAGCAATAGCGGACCGTTTCTCTCGGAGTGAACGCGAAAGAGCCGTCTATATACTCGCAGACACGCGAACGTGCCTCAATGCGGTCACAGAGGCAGCAGCTTTTGCACAGATGCTCCTGGTGATTCTGGCACTTTCCAGGCACACTCCTGAAAGTCGCGCACACTGCTGTTCACTCGCTAAACGACCTCTTGGGAAACACGTCTCCGGTCGACGGACCGCTCAGATTGCTTCTCGTGTAACTGTGAACTGTGTCAGCGCAGGGAATCCGTCTCTGTTGAGCAGATGTCAATCCTGCCTCGCTTTTGCTTTGTTGCCTCTACCAAGATGATTTCCCGTTTCTCTCTTCACTGGAGCAGGCAGACACAGCCAACGCACATCAAGTGTCAAGAGACACGCTCTGCTGAGCTCAACGCTTGTGCAGATGCACATGTGCGACGAAGTCAACACACGTGCTTGTGGAGAGAAAGAAAGGGACTCCCAGGCGTGTGGAGCGACGGGGAGAAAGAGCGGGCGCTGAGGAACACAGTTTCAAACAGACTGTCTCCACACAAACAGGCACCTGTCTGCAGGTATCCTAGATCTTGATTCTTGAACTTGAGGAAACACGCGTCTGAGCAAAACTCCCAAACGCTTCCAGGAAAGACACAGGCTCTCCCACAAGCACACAAGTGTTTGCCCTCAGCTATAGATCAGGGACAAGCCTGTGAAGAGCAACCAAAGAGCTCGTCCGTCTTTCCCTCAATAGATGGGAGTAGGCGCGCTTGCGGATGTGTGCGTGTGTGTGGCCACGCGTTTGCTTAGGCATCAGTGTGTGAAAAGGTAGGTGCTTTTCTCTAGCTGCGTGTGCGTGCACGTGGTGCTGGGTGCACATCCCTGGGTGCTCGTGGAAAGGTTTCTGCATGGTTTTCGCTGAGGAATCGTGTGTGTGCACATGGACAAAGAGAAGGCGCAGCAACCAGGTTCCAGCGCCGAAGAAGGCAAAAGGCGAGGTTTCCGGCGCTATCTCCTTCTCTCCCCAGAGCTAGTCGCGCAAAGCAAGCCGCTAAGCCGGCGACCGGCAAGAGAGCTACAACGAAGCATGCCGAACGGAGAAAATAGCAGCAGCTCATCTGTTCACACCTTGTTTCTGCCATGTGCTTGAACGCCAAGACGTTCGCGCTTCTGTGAGATGAAAGACGTCCTTCTGCATATGTGGTTGCTCACACCGGTGCACTTGTTAGTGTATCCATTCAGTCCTGGGCTGCGGGGCATTCAGAAGTGGCTCTGTGGAGACGTCTGCATAGAGGCAGCTGTCAGAACACGCACACTCGATTGTTCACCAAAACATATGCAGACGCGTCCTTAGCCTGTAGATTTGGATGCACAGAGTTCCCTGTGTTCGCAAGAGACAAGGGAATCGCGTCTGTGCGCACAGAAGCAATAGCGGACCGTTTCCCTCGGAGTGAACGCGAAAGAGCCGTCTATATACTCGCAGACACGCGAACGTGCCTCAATGCGGTCACAGAGGCAGCAGCTTTTGCACAGATGCTCCTGGTGATTCTGGCACTTTCCAGGCACACTCCTGAAAGTCGCGCACACTGCTGTTCACTCGCTAAACGACCTCTTGGGAAACACGTCTCCGGTCGACGGACCGCTCAGATTGCTTCTCGTGTAACTGTGAACTGTGTCAGCGCAGGGAATCCGTCTCTGTTGAGCAGATGTCAATCCTGCCTCGCTTTTGCTTTGTTGCCTCTACCAAGATGATTTCCCGTTTCTCTCTTCACTGGAGCAGGCAGACACAGCCAACGCACATCAAGTGTCAAGAGACACGCTCTGCTGAGCTCAACGCTTGTGCAGATGCACATGTGCGACGAAGTCAACACACGTGCTTGTGGAGAGAAAGAAAGGGACTCCCAGGCGTGTGGAGCGACGGGGAGAAAGAGCGGGCGCTGAGGAACACAGTTTCAAACAGACTGTCTCCACACAAACAGGCACCTGTCTGCAGGTATCCTAGATCTTGATTCTTGAACTTGAGGAAACACGCGTCTGAGCAAAACTCCCAAACGCTTCCAGGAAAGACACAGGCTCTCCCACAAGCACACAAGTGTTTGCCCTCAGCTATAGATCAGGGACAAGCCTGTGAAGAGCAACCAAAGAGCTCGTCCGTCTTTCCCTCAATAGATGGGAGTAGGCGCGCTTGCGGATGTGTGCGTGTGTGTGGCCACGCGTTTGCTTAGGCATCAGTGTGTGAAAAGGTAGGTGCTTTTCTCTAGCTGCGTGTGCGTGCACGTGGTGCTGGGTGCACATCCCTGGGTGCTCGTGGAAAGGTTTCTGCATGGTTTTCGCTGAGGAATCGTGTGTGTGCACATGGACAAAGAGAAGGCGCAGCAACCAGGTTCCAGCGCCGAAGAAGGCAAAAGGCGAGGTTTCCGGCGCTATCTCCTTCTCTCCCCAGAGCTAGTCGCGCAAAGCAAGCCGCTAAGCCGGCGACCGGCAAGAGAGCTACAACGAAGCATGCCGAACGGAGAAAATAGCAGCAGCTCATCTGTTCACACCTTGTTTCTGCCATGTGCTTGAACGCCAAGACGTTCGCGCTTCTGTGAGATGAAAGACGTCCTTCTGCATATGTGGTTGCTCACACCGGTGCACTTGTTAGTGTATCCATTCAGTCCTGGGCTGCGGGGCATTCAGAAGTGGCTCTGTGGAGACGTCTGCATAGAGGCAGCTGTCAGAACACGCACACTCGATTGTTCACCAAAACATATGCAGACGCGTCCTTAGCCTGTAGATTTGGATGCACAGAGTTCCCTGTGTTCGCAAGAGACAAGGGAATCGCGTCTGTGCGCACAGAAGCAATAGCGGACCGTTTCCCTCGGAGTGAACGCGAAAGAGCCGTCTATATACTCGCAGACACGCGAACGTGCCTCAATGCGGTCACAGAGGCAGCAGCTTTTGCACAGATGCTCCTGGTGATTCTGGCACTTTCCAGGCACACTCCTGAAAGTCGCGCACACTGCTGTTCACTCGCTAAACGACCTCTTGGGAAACACGTCTCCGGTCGACGGACCGCTCAGATTGCTTCTCGTGTAACTGTGAACTGTGTCAGCGCAGGGAATCCGTCTCTGTTGAGCAGATGTCAATCCTGCCTCGCTTTTGCTTTGTTGCCTCTACCAAGATGATTTCCCGTTTCTCTCTTCACTGGAGCAGGCAGACACAGCCAACGCACATCAAGTGTCAAGAGACACGCTCTGCTGAGCTCAACGCTTGTGCAGATGCACATGTGCGACGAAGTCAACACACGTGCTTGTGGAGAGAAAGAAAGGGACTCCCAGGCGTGTGGAGCGACGGGGAGAAAGAGCGGGCGCTGAGGAACACAGTTTCAAACAGACTGTCTCCACACAAACAGGCACCTGTCTGCAGGTATCCTAGATCTTGATTCTTGAACTTGAGGAAACACGCGTCTGAGCAAAACTCCCAAACGCTTCCAGGAAAGACACAGGCTCTCCCACAAGCACACAAGTGTTTGCCCTCAGCTATAGATCAGGGACAAGCCTGTGAAGAGCAACCAAAGAGCTCGTCCGTCTTTCCCTCAATAGATGGGAGTAGGCGCGCTTGCGGATGTGTGCGTGTGTGTGGCCACGCGTTTGCTTAGGCATCAGTGTGTGAAAAGGTAGGTGCTTTTCTCTAGCTGCGTGTGCGTGCACGTGGTGCTGGGTGCACATCCCTGGGTGCTCGTGGAAAGGTTTCTGCATGGTTTTCGCTGAGGAATCGTGTGTGTGCACATGGACAAAGAGAAGGCGCAGCAACCAGGTTCCAGCGCCGAAGAAGGCAAAAGGCGAGGTTTCCGGCGCTATCTCCTTCTCTCCCCAGAGCTAGTCGCGCAAAGCAAGCCGCTAAGCCGGCGACCGGCAAGAGAGCTACAACGAAGCATGCCGAACGGAGAAAATAGCAGCAGCTCATCTGTTCACACCTTGTTTCTGCCATGTGCTTGAACGCCAAGACGTTCGCGCTTCTGTGAGATGAAAGACGTCCTTCTGCATATGTGGTTGCTCACACCGGTGCACTTGTTAGTGTATCCATTCAGTCCTGGGCTGCGGGGCATTCAGAAGTGGCTCTGTGGAGACGTCTGCATAGAGGCAGCTGTCAGAACACGCACACTCGATTGTTCACCAAAACATATGCAGACGCGTCCTTAGCCTGTAGATTTGGATGCACAGAGTTCCCTGTGTTCGCAAGAGACAAGGGAATCGCGTCTGTGCGCACAGAAGCAATAGCGGACCGTTTCCCTCGGAGTGAACGCGAAAGAGCCGTCTATATACTCGCAGACACGCGAACGTGCCTCAATGCGGTCACAGAGGCAGCAGCTTTTGCACAGATGCTCCTGGTGATTCTGGCACTTTCCAGGCACACTCCTGAAAGTCGCGCACACTGCTGTTCACTCGCTAAACGACCTCTTGGGAAACACGTCTCCGGTCGACGGACCGCTCAGATTGCTTCTCGTGTAACTGTGAACTGTGTCAGCGCAGGGAATCCGTCTCTGTTGAGCAGATGTGGATCCTGCCTCGCTTTTGCTTTGTTGCCTCTACCAAGATGATTTCCCGTTTCTCTCTTCACTGGAGCAGGCAGACACAGCCAACGCACATCAAGTGTCAAGAGACACGCTCTGCTGAGCTCAACGCTTGTGCAGATGCACATGTGCGACGAAGTCAACACACCTGCTTGTGGAGAGAAAGAAAGGGACTCCCAGGCGTGTGGAGCGACGGGGAGAAAGAGCGGGCGCTGAGGAACACAGTTTCAAACAGACTGTCTCCACACAAACAGGCACCTGTCTGCAGGTATCCTAGATCTTGATTCTTGAACTTGAGGAAACACGCGTCTGAGCAAAACTCCCAAACGCTTCCAGGAAAGACACAGGCTCTCCCACAAGCACACAAGTGTTTGCCCTCAGCTATAGATCAGGGACAAGCCTGTGAAGAGCAACCAAAGAGCTCGTCCGTCTTTCCCTCAATAGATGGGAGTAGGCGCGCTTGCGGATGTGTGCGTGTGTGTGGCCACGCGTTTGCTTAGGCATCAGTGTGTGAAAAGGTAGGTGCTTTTCTCTAGCTGCGTGTGCGTGCACGTGGTGCTGGGTGCACATCCCTGGGTGCTCGTGGAAAGGTTTCTGCATGGTTTTCGCTGAGGAATCGTGTGTGTGCACATGGACAAAGAGAAGGCGCAGCAACCAGGTTCCAGCGCCGAAGAAGGCAAAAGGCGAGGTTTCCGGCGCTATCTCCTTCTCTCCCCAGAGCTAGTCGCGCAAAGCAAGCCGCTAAGCCGGCGACCGGCAAGAGAGCTACAACGAAGCATGCCGAACGGAGAAAATAGCAGCAGCTCATCTGTTCACACCTTGTTTCTGCCATGTGCTTGAACGCCAAGACGTTCGCGCTTCTGTGAGATGAAAGACGTCCTTCTGCATATGTGGTTGCTCACACCGGTGCACTTGTTAGTGTATCCATTCAGTCCTGGGCTGCGGGGCATTCAGAAGTGGCTCTGTGGAGACGTCTGCATAGAGGCAGCTGTCAGAACACGCACACTCGATTGTTCACCAAAACATATGCAGACGCGTCCTTAGCCTGTAGATTTGGATGCACAGAGTTCCCTGTGTTCGCAAGAGACAAGGGAATCGCGTCTGTGCGCACAGAAGCAATAGCGGACCGTTTCCCTCGGAGTGAACGCGAAAGAGCCGTCTATATACTCGCAGACACGCGAACGTGCCTCAATGCGGTCACAGAGGCAGCAGCTTTTGCACAGATGCTCCTGGTGATTCTGGCACTTTCCAGGCACACTCCTGAAAGTCGCGCACACTGCTGTTCACTCGCTAAACGACCTCTTGGGAAACACGTCTCCGGTCGACGGACCGCTCAGATTGCTTCTCGTGTAACTGTGAACTGTGTCAGCGCAGGGAATCCGTCTCTGTTGAGCAGATGTCGATCCTGCCTCGCTTTTGCTTTGTTGCCTCTACCAAGATGATTTCCCGTTTCTCTCTTCACTGGAGCAGGCAGACACAGCCAACGCACATCAAGTGTCAAGAGACACGCTCTGCTGAGCTCAACGCTTGTGCAGATGCACATGTGCGACGAAGTCAACACACGTGCTTGTGGAGAGAAAGAAAGGGACTCCCAGGCGTGTGGAGCGACGGGGAGAAAGAGCGGGCGCTGAGGAACACAGTTTCAAACAGACTGTCTCCACACAAACAGGCACCTGTCTGCAGGTATCCTAGATCTTGATTCTTGAACTTGAGGAAACACGCGTCTGAGCAAAACTCCCAAACGCTTCCAGGAAAGACACAGGCTCTCCCACAAGCACACAAGTGTTTGCCCTCAGCTATAGATCAGGGACAAGCCTGTGAAGAGCAACCAAAGAGCTCGTCCGTCTTTCCCTCAATAGATGGGAGTAGGCGCGCTTGCGGATGTGTGCGTGTGTGTGGCCACGCGTTTGCTTAGGCATCAGAGTGTGAAAAGGTAGGTGCTTTTCTCTAGCTGCGTGTGCGTGCACGTGGTGCTGGGTGCACATCCCTGGGTGCTCGTGGAAAGGTTTCTGCATGGTTTTCGCTGAGGAATCGTGTGTGTGCACATGGACAAAGAGAAGGCGCAGCAACCAGGTTCCAGCGCCGAAGAAGGCAAAAGGCGAGGTTTCCGGCGCTATCTCCTTCTCTCCCCAGAGCTAGTCGCGCAAAGCAAGCCGCTAAGCCGGCGACCGGCAAGAGAGCTACAACGAAGCATGCCGAACGGAGAAAATAGCAGCAGCTCATCTGTTCACACCTTGTTTCTGCCATGTGCTTGAACGCCAAGACGTTCGCGCTTCTGTGAGATGAAAGACGTCCTTCTGCATATGTGGTTGCTCACACCGGTGCACTTGTTAGTGTATCCATTCAGTCCTGGGCTGCGGGGCATTCAGAAGTGGCTCTGTGGAGACGTCTGCATAGAGGCAGCTGTCAGAACACGCACACTCGATTGTTCACCAAAACATATGCAGACGCGTCCTTAGCCTGTAGATTTGGATGCACAGAGTTCCCTGTGTTCGCAAGAGACAAGGGAATCGCGTCTGTGCGCACAGAAGCAATAGCGGACCGTTTCCCTCGGAGTGAACGCGAAAGAGCCGTCTATATACTCGCAGACACGCGAACGTGCCTCAATGCGGTCACAGAGGCAGCAGCTTTTGCACAGATGCTCCTGGTGATTCTGGCACTTTCCAGGCACACTCCTGAAAGTCGCGCACACTGCTGTTCACTCGCTAAACGACCTCTTGGGAAACACGTCTCCGGTCGACGGACCGCTCAGATTGCTTCTCGTGTAACTGTGAACTGTGTCAGCGCAGGGAATCCGTCTCTGTTGAGCAGATGTCAATCCTGCCTCGCCTTTGCTTTGTTGCCTCTACCAAGATGATTTCCCGTTTCTCTCTTCACTGGAGCAGGCAGACACAGCCAACGCACATCAAGTGTCAAGAGACACGCTCTGCTGAGCTCAACGCTTGTGCAGATGCACATGTGCGACGAAGTCAACACACGTGCTTGTGGAGAGAAAGAAAGGGACTCCCAGGCGTGTGGAGCGACGGGGAGAAAGAGCGGGCGCTGAGGAACACAGTTTCAAACAGACTGTCTCCACACAAACAGGCACCTGTCTGCAGGTATCCTAGATCTTGATTCTTGAACTTGAGGAAACACGCGTCTGAGCAAAACTCCCAAACGCTTCCAGGAAAGACACAGGCTCTCCCACAAGCACACAAGTGTTTGCCCTCAGCTATAGATCAGGGACAAGCCTGTGAAGAGCAACCAAAGAGCTCGTCCGTCTTTCCCTCAGTAGATGGGAGTAGGCGCGCTTGCGGATGTGTGCGTGTGTGTGGCCACGCGTTTGCTTAGGCATCAGTGTGTGAAAAGGTAGGTGCTTTTCTCTAGCTGCGTGTGCGTGCACGTGGTGCTGGGTGCACATCCCTGGGTGCTCGTGGAAAGGTTTCTGCATGGTTTTCGCTGAGGAATCGTGTGTGTGCACATGGACAAAGAGAAGGCGCAGCAACCAGGTTCCAGCGCCGAAGAAGGCAAAAGGCGAGGTTTCCGGCGCTATCTCCTTCTCTCCCCAGAGCTAGTCGCGCAAAGCAAGCCGCTAAGCCGGCGACCGGCAAGAGAGCTACAACGAAGCATGCCGAACGGAGAAAATAGCAGCAGCTCATCTGTTCACACCTTGTTTCTGCCATGTGCTTGAACGCCAAGACGTTCGCGCTTCTGTGAGATGAAAGACGTCCTTCTGCATATGTGGTTGCTCACACCGGTGCACTTGTTAGTGTATCCATTCAGTCCTGGGCTGCTGGGCATTCAGAAGTGGCTCTGTGGAGACGTCTGCATAGAGGCAGCTGTCAGAACACGCACACTCGATTGTTCACCAAAACATATGCAGACGCGTCCTTAGCCTGTAGATTTGGATGCACAGAGTTCCCTGTGTTCGCAAGAGACAAGGGAATCGCGTCTGTGCGCACAGAAGCAATAGCGGACCGTTTCCCTCGGAGTGAACGCGAAAGAGCCGTCTATATACTCGCAGACACGCGAACGTGCCTCAATGCGGTCACAGAGGCAGCAGCTTTTGCACAGATGCTCCTGGTGATTCTGGCACTTTCCAGGCACACTCCTGAAAGTCGCGCACACTGCTGTTCACTCGCTAAACGACCTCTTGGGAAACACGTCTCCGGTCGACGGACCGCTCAGATTGCTTCTCGTGTAACTGTGAACTGTGTCAGCGCAGGGAATCCGTCTCTGTTGAGCAGATGTCAATCCTGCCTCGCTTTTGCTTTGTTGCCTCTACCAAGATGATTTCCCGTTTCTCTCTTCACTGGAGCAGGCAGACACAGCCAACGCACATCAAGTGTCAAGAGACACGCTCTGCTGAGCTCAACGCTTGTGCAGATGCACATGTGCGACGAAGTCAACACACGTGCTTGTGGAGAGAAAGAAAGGGACTCCCAGGCGTGTGGAGCGACGGGGAGAAAGAGCGGGCGCTGAGGAACACAGTTTCAAACAGACTGTCTCCACACAAACAGGCACCTGTCTGCAGGTATCCTAGATCTTGATTCTTGAACTTGAGGAAACACGCGTCTGAGCAAAACTCCCAAACGCTTCCAGGAAAGACACAGGCTCTCCCACAAGCACACAAGTGTTTGCCCTCAGCTATAGATCAGGGACAAGCCTGTGAAGAGCAACCAAAGAGCTCGTCCGTCTTTCCCTCAATAGATGGGAGTAGGCGCGCTTGCGGATGTGTGCGTGTGTGTGGCCACGCGTTTGCTTAGGCATCAGTGTGTGAAAAGGTAGGTGCTTTTCTCTAGCTGCGTGTGCGTGCACGTGGTGCTGGGTGCACATCCCTGGGTGCTCGTGGAAAGGTTTCTGCATGGTTTTCGCTGAGGAATCGTGTGTGTGCACATGGACAAAGAGAAGGCGCAGCAACCAGGTTCCAGCGCCGAAGAAGGCAAAAGGCGAGGTTTCCGGCGCTATCTCCTTCTCTCCCCAGAGCTAGTCGCGCAAAGCAAGCCGCTAAGCCGGCGACCGGCAAGAGAGCTACAACGAAGCATGCCGAACGGAGAAAATAGCAGCAGCTCATCTGTTCACACCTTGTTTCTGCCATGTGCTTGAACGCCAAGACGTTCGCGCTTCTGTGAGATGAAAGACGTCCTTCTGCATATGTGGTTGCTCACACCGGTGCACTTGTTAGTGTATCCATTCAGTCCTGGGCTGCGGGGCATTCAGAAGTGGCTCTGTGGAGACGTCTGCATAGAGGCAGCTGTCAGAACACGCACACTCGATTGTTCACCAAAACATATGCAGACGCGTCCTTAGCCTGTAGATTTGGATGCACAGAGTTCCCTGTGTTCGCAAGAGACAAGGGAATCGCGTCTGTGCGCACAGAAGCAATAGCGGACCGTTTCCCTCGGAGTGAACGCGAAAGAGCCGTCTATATACTCGCAGACACGCGAACGTGCCTCAATGCGGTCACAGAGGCAGCAGCTTTTGCACAGATGCTCCTGGTGATTCTGGCACTTTCCAGGCACACTCCTGAAAGTCGCGCACACTGCTGTTCACTCGCTAAACGACCTCTTGGGAAACACGTCTCCGGTCGACGGACCGCTCAGATTGCTTCTCGTGTAACTGTGAACTGTGTCAGCGCAGGGAATCCGTCTCTGTTGAGCAGATGTCAATCCTGCCTCGCTTTTGCTTTGTTGCCTCTACCAAGATGATTTCCCGTTTCTCTCTTCACTGGAGCAGGCAGACACAGCCAACGCACATCAAGTGTCAAGAGACACGCTCTGCTGAGCTCAACGCTTGTGCAGATGCACATGTGCGACGAAGTCAACACACGTGCTTGTGGAGAGAAAGAAAGGGACTCCCAGGCGTGTGGAGCGACGGGGAGAAAGAGCGGGCGCTGAGGAACACAGTTTCAAACAGACTGTCTCCACACAAACAGGCACCTGTCTGCAGGTATCCTAGATCTTGATTCTTGAACTTGAGGAAACACGCGTCTGAGCAAAACTCCCAAACGCTTCCAGGAAAGACACAGGCTCTCCCACAAGCACACAAGTGTTTGCCCTCAGCTATAGATCAGGGACAAGCCTGTGAAGAGCAACCAAAGAGCTCGTCCGTCTTTCCCTCAATAGATGGGAGTAGGCGCGCTTGCGGATGTGTGCGTGTGTGTGGCCACGCGTTTGCTTAGGCATCAGTGTGTGAAAAGGTAGGTGCTTTTCTCTAGCTGCGTGTGCGTGCACGTGGTGCTGGGTGCACATCCCTGGGTGCTCGTGGAAAGGTTTCTGCATGGTTTTCGCTGAGGAATCGTGTGTGTGCACATGGACAAAGAGAAGGCGCAGCAACCAGGTTCCAGCGCCGAAGAAGGCAAAAGGCGAGGTTTCCGGCGCTATCTCCTTCTCTCCCCAGAGCTAGTCGCGCAAAGCAAGCCGCTAAGCCGGCGACCGGCAAGAGAGCTACAACGAAGCATGCCGAACGGAGAAAATAGCAGCAGCTCATCTGTTCACACCTTGTTTCTGCCATGTGCTTGAACGCCAAGACGTTCGCGCTTCTGTGAGATGAAAGACGTCCTTCTGCATATGTGGTTGCTCACACCGGTGCACTTGTTAGTGTATCCATTCAGTCCTGGGCTGCGGGGCATTCAGAAGTGGCTCTGTGGAGACGTCTGCATAGAGGCAGCTGTCAGAACACGCACACTCGATTGTTCACCAAAACATATGCAGACGCGTCCTTAGCCTGTAGATTTGGATGCACAGAGTTCCCTGTGTTCGCAAGAGACAAGGGAATCGCGTCTGTGCGCACAGAAGCAATAGCGGACCGTTTCCCTCGGAGTGAACGCGAAAGAGCCGTCTATATACTCGCAGACACGCGAACGTGCCTCAATGCGGTCACAGAGGCAGCAGCTTTTGCACAGATGCTCCTGGTGATTCTGGCACTTTCCAGGCACACTCCTGAAAGTCGCGCACACTGCTGTTCACTCGCTAAACGACCTCTTGGGAAACACGTCTCCGGTCGACGGACCGCTCAGATTGCTTCTCGTGTAACTGTGAACTGTGTCAGCGCAGGGAATCCGTCTCTGTTGAGCAGATGTCAATCCTGCCTCGCTTTTGCTTTGTTGCCTCTACCAAGATGATTTCCCGTTTCTCTCTTCACTGGAGCAGGCAGACACAGCCAACGCACATCAAGTGTCAAGAGACACGCTCTGCTGAGCTCAACGCTTGTGCAGATGCACATGTGCGACGAAGTCAACACACGTGCTTGTGGAGAGAAAGAAAGGGACTCCCAGGCGTGTGGAGCGACGGGGAGAAAGAGCGGGCGCTGAGGAACACAGTTTCAAACAGACTGTCTCCACACAAACAGGCACCTGTCTGCAGGTATCCTAGATCTTGATTCTTGAACTTGAGGAAACACGCGTCTGAGCAAAACTCCCAAACGCTTCCAGGAAAGACACAGGCTCTCCCACAAGCACACAAGTGTTTGCCCTCAGCTATAGATCAGGGACAAGCCTGTGAAGAGCAACCAAAGAGCTCGTCCGTCTTTCCCTCAATAGATGGGAGTAGGCGCGCTTGCGGATGTGTGCGTGTGTGTGGCCACGCGTTTGCTTAGGCATCAGTGTGTGAAAAGGTAGGTGCTTTTCTCTAGCTGCGTGTGCGTGCACGTGGTGCTGGGTGCACATCCCTGGGTGCTCGTGGAAAGGTTTCTGCATGGTTTTCGCTGAGGAATCGTGTGTGTGCACATGGACAAAGAGAAGGCGCAGCAACCAGGTTCCAGCGCCGAAGAAGGCAAAAGGCGAGGTTTCCGGCGCTATCTCCTTCTCTCCCCAGAGCTAGTCGCGCAAAGCAAGCCGCTAAGCCGGCGACCGGCAAGAGAGCTACAACGAAGCATGCCGAACGGAGAAAATAGCAGCAGCTCATCTGTTCACACCTTGTTTCTGCCATGTGCTTGAACGCCAAGACGTTCGCGCTTCTGTGAGATGAAAGACGTCCTTCTGCATATGTGGTTGCTCACACCGGTGCACTTGTTAGTGTATCCATTCAGTCCTGGGCTGCGGGGCATTCAGAAGTGGCTCTGTGGAGACGTCTGCATAGAGGCAGCTGTCAGAACACGCACACTCGATTGTTCACCAAAACATATGCAGACGCGTCCTTAGCCTGTAGATTTGGATGCACAGAGTTCCCTGTGTTCGCAAGAGACAAGGGAATCGCGTCTGTGCGCACAGAAGCAATAGCGGACCGTTTCCCTCGGAGTGAACGCGAAAGAGCCGTCTATATACTCGCAGACACGCGAACGTGCCTCAATGCGGTCACAGAGGCAGCAGCTTTTGCACAGATGCTCCTGGTGATTCTGGCACTTTCCAGGCACACTCCTGAAAGTCGCGCACACTGCTGTTCACTCGCTAAACGACCTCTTGGGAAACACGTCTCCGGTCGACGGACCGCTCAGATTGCTTCTCGTGTAACTGTGAACTGTGTCAGCGCAGGGAATCCGTCTCTGTTGAGCAGATGTCAATCCTGCCTCGCTTTTGCTTTGTTGCCTCTACCAAGATGATTTCCCGTTTCTCTCTTCACTGGAGCAGGCAGACACAGCCAACGCACATCAAGTGTCAAGAGACACGCTCTGCTGAGCTCAACGCTTGTGCAGATGCACATGTGCGACGAAGTCAACACACGTGCTTGTGGAGAGAAAGAAAGGGACTCCCAGGCGTGTGGAGCGACGGGGAGAAAGAGCGGGCGCTGAGGAACACAGTTTCAAACAGACTGTCTCCACACAAACAGGCACCTGTCTGCAGGTATCCTAGATCTTGATTCTTGAACTTGAGGAAACACGCGTCTGAGCAAAACTCCCAAACGCTTCCAGGAAAGACACAGGCTCTCCCACAAGCACACAAGTGTTTGCCCTCAGCTATAGATCAGGGACAAGCCTGTGAAGAGCAACCAAAGAGCTCGTCCGTCTTTCCCTCAGTAGATGGGAGTAGGCGCGCTTGCGGATGTGTGCGTGTGTGTGGCCACGCGTTTGCTTAGGCATCAGTGTGTGAAAAGGTAGGTGCTTTTCTCTAGCTGCGTGTGCGTGCACGTGGTGCTGGGTGCACATCCCTGGGTGCTCGTGGAAAGGTTTCTGCATGGTTTTCGCTGAGGAATCGTGTGTGTGCACATGGACAAAGAGAAGGCGCAGCAACCAGGTTCCAGCGCCGAAGAAGGCAAAAGGCGAGGTTTCCGGCGCTATCTCCTTCTCTCCCCAGAGCTAGTCGCGCAAAGCAAGCCGCTAAGCCGGCGACCGGCAAGAGAGCTACAACGAAGCATGCCGAACGGAGAAAATAGCAGCAGCTCATCTGTTCACACCTTGTTTCTGCCATGTGCTTGAACGCCAAGACGTTCGCGCTTCTGTGAGATGAAAGACGTCCTTCTGCATATGTGGTTGCTCACACCGGTGCACTTGTTAGTGTATCCATTCAGTCCTGGGCTGCGGGGCATTCAGAAGTGGCTCTGTGGAGACGTCTGCATAGAGGCAGCTGTCAGAACACGCACACTCGATTGTTCACCAAAACATATGCAGACGCGTCCTTAGCCTGTAGATTTGGATGCACAGAGTTCCCTGTGTTCGCAAGAGACAAGGGAATCGCGTCTGTGCGCACAGAAGCAATAGCGGACCGTTTCCCTCGGAGTGAACGCGAAAGAGCCGTCTATATACTCGCAGACACGCGAACGTGCCTCAATGCGGTCACAGAGGCAGCAGCTTTTGCACAGATGCTCCTGGTGATTCTGGCACTTTCCAGGCACACTCCTGAAAGTCGCGCACACTGCTGTTCACTCGCTAAACGACCTCTTGGGAAACACGTCTCCGGTCGACGGACCGCTCAGATTGCTTCTCGTGTAACTGTGAACTGTGTCAGCGCAGGGAATCCGTCTCTGTTGAGCAGATGTCAATCCTGCCTCGCCTTTGCTTTCTTGCCTCTACCAAGATGATTTCCCGTTTCTCTCTTCACTGGAGCAGGCAGACACAGCCAACGCACATCAAGTGTCAAGAGACACGCTCTGCTGAGCTCAACGCTTGTGCAGATGCACATGTGCGACGAAGTCAACACACGTGCTTGTGGAGAGAAAGAAAGGGACTCCCAGGCGTGTGGAGCGACGGGGAGAAAGAGCGGGCGCTGAGGAACACAGTTTCAAACAGACTGTCTCCACACAAACAGGCACCTGTCTGCAGGTATCCTAGATCTTGATTCTTGAACTTGAGGAAACACGCGTCTGAGCAAAACTCCCAAACGCTTCCAGGAAAGACACAGGCTCTCCCACAAGCACACAAGTGTTTGCCCTCAGCTATAGATCAGGGACAAGCCTGTGAAGAGCAACCAAAGAGCTCGTCCGTCTTTCCCTCAATAGATGGGAGTAGGCGCGCTTGCGGATGTGTGCGTGTGTGTGGCCACGCGTTTGCTTAGGCATCAGTGTGTGAAAAGGTAGGTGCTTTTCTCTAGCTGCGTGTGCGTGCACGTGGTGCTGGGTGCACATCCCTGGGTGCTCGTGGAAAGGTTTCTGCATGGTTTTCGCTGAGGAATCGTGTGTGTGCACATGGACAAAGAGAAGGCGCAGCAACCAGGTTCCAGCGCCGAAGAAGGCAAAAGGCGAGGTTTCCGGCGCTATCTCCTTCTCTCCCCAGAGCTAGTCGCGCAAAGCAAGCCGCTAAGCCGGCGACCGGCAAGAGAGCTACAACGAAGCATGCCGAACGGAGAAAATAGCAGCAGCTCATCTGTTCACACCTTGTTTCTGCCATGTGCTTGAACGCCAAGACGTTCGCGCTTCTGTGAGATGAAAGACGTCCTTCTGCATATGTGGTTGCTCACACCGGTGCACTTGTTAGTGTATCCATTCAGTCCTGGGCTGCTGGGCATTCAGAAGTGGCTCTGTGGAGACGTCTGCATAGAGGCAGCTGTCAGAACACGCACACTCGATTGTTCACCAAAACATATGCAGACGCGTCCTTAGCCTGTAGATTTGGATGCACAGAGTTCCCTGTGTTCGCAAGAGACAAGGGAATCGCGTCTGTGCGCACAGAAGCAATAGCGGACCGTTTCCCTCGGAGTGAACGCGAAAGAGCCGTCTATATACTCGCAGACACGCGAACGTGCCTCAATGCGGTCACAGAGGCAGCAGCTTTTGCACAGATGCTCCTGGTGATTCTGGCACTTTCCAGGCACACTCCTGAAAGTCGCGCACACTGCTGTTCACTCGCTAAACGACCTCTTGGGAAACACGTCTCCGGTCGACGGACCGCTCAGATTGCTTCTCGTGTAACTGTGAACTGTGTCAGCGCAGGGAATCCGTCTCTGTTGAGCAGATGTCAATCCTGCCTCGCTTTTGCTTTGTTGCCTCTACCAAGATGATTTCCCGTTTCTCTCTTCACTGGAGCAGGCAGACACAGCCAACGCACATCAAGTGTCAAGAGACACGCTCTGCTGAGCTCAACGCTTGTGCAGATGCACATGTGCGACGAAGTCAACACACGTGCTTGTGGAGAGAAAGAAAGGGACTCCCAGGCGTGTGGAGCGACGGGGAGAAAGAGCGGGCGCTGAGGAACACAGTTTCAAACAGACTGTCTCCACACAAACAGGCACCTGTCTGCAGGTATCCTAGATCTTGATTCTTGAACTTGAGGAAACACGCGTCTGAGCAAAACTCCCAAACGCTTCCAGGAAAGACACAGGCTCTCCCACAAGCACACAAGTGTTTGCCCTCAGCTATAGATCAGGGACAAGCCTGTGAAGAGCAACCAAAGAGCTCGTCCGTCTTTCCCTCAATAGATGGGAGTAGGCGCGCTTGCGGATGTGTGCGTGTGTGTGGCCACGCGTTTGCTTAGGCATCAGTGTGTGAAAAGGTAGGTGCTTTTCTCTAGCTGCGTGTGCGTGCACGTGGTGCTGGGTGCACATCCCTGGGTGCTCGTGGAAAGGTTTCTGCATGGTTTTCGCTGAGGAATCGTGTGTGTGCACATGGACAAAGAGAAGGCGCAGCAACCAGGTTCCAGCGCCGAAGAAGGCAAAAGGCGAGGTTTCCGGCGCTATCTCCTTCTCTCCCCAGAGCTAGTCGCGCAAAGCAAGCCGCTAAGCCGGCGACCGGCAAGAGAGCTACAACGAAGCATGCCGAACGGAGAAAATAGCAGCAGCTCATCTGTTCACACCTTGTTTCTGCCATGTGCTTGAACGCCAAGACGTTCGCGCTTCTGTGAGATGAAAGACGTCCTTCTGCATATGTGGTTGCTCACACCGGTGCACTTGTTAGTGTATCCATTCAGTCCTGGGCTGCGGGGCATTCAGAAGTGGCTCTGTGGAGACGTCTGCATAGAGGCAGCTGTCAGAACACGCACACTCGATTGTTCACCAAAACATATGCAGACGCGTCCTTAGCCTGTAGATTTGGATGCACAGAGTTCCCTGTGTTCGCAAGAGACAAGGGAATCGCGTCTGTGCGCACAGAAGCAATAGCGGACCGTTTCCCTCGGAGTGAACGCGAAAGAGCCGTCTATATACTCGCAGACACGCGAACGTGCCTCAATGCGGTCACAGAGGCAGCAGCTTTTGCACAGATGCTCCTGGTGATTCTGGCACTTTCCAGGCACACTCCTGAAAGTCGCGCACACTGCTGTTCACTCGCTAAACGACCTCTTGGGAAACACGTCTCCGGTCGACGGACCGCTCAGATTGCTTCTCGTGTAACTGTGAACTGTGTCAGCGCAGGGAATCCGTCTCTGTTGAGCAGATGTCAATCCTGCCTCGCTTTTGCTTTGTTGCCTCTACCAAGATGATTTCCCGTTTCTCTCTTCACTGGAGCAGGCAGACACAGCCAACGCACATCAAGTGTCAAGAGACACGCTCTGCTGAGCTCAACGCTTGTGCAGATGCACATGTGCGACGAAGTCAACACACGTGCTTGTGGAGAGAAAGAAAGGGACTCCCAGGCGTGTGGAGCGACGGGGAGAAAGAGCGGGCGCTGAGGAACACAGTTTCAAACAGACTGTCTCCACACAAACAGGCACCTGTCTGCAGGTATCCTAGATCTTGATTCTTGAACTTGAGGAAACACGCGTCTGAGCAAAACTCCCAAACGCTTCCAGGAAAGACACAGGCTCTCCCACAAGCACACAAGTGTTTGCCCTCAGCTATAGATCAGGGACAAGCCTGTGAAGAGCAACCAAAGAGCTCGTCCGTCTTTCCCTCAATAGATGGGAGTAGGCGCACTTGCGGATGTGTGCGTGTGTGTGGCCACGCGTTTGCTTAGGCATCAGTGTCTGAAAAGGTAGGTGCTTTTCTCTAGCTGCGTGTGCGTGCACGTGGTGCTGGGTGCACATCCCTGGGTGCTCGTGGAAAGGTTTCTGCATGGTTTTCGCTGAGGAATCGTGTGTGTGCACATGGACAAAGAGAAGGCGCAGCAACCAGGTTCCAGCGCCGAAGAAGGCAAAAGGCGAGGTTTCCGGCGCTATCTCCTTCTCTCCCCAGAGCTAGTCGCGCAAAGCAAGCCGCTAAGCCGGCGACCGGCAAGAGAGCTACAACGAAGCATGCCGAACGGAGAAAATAGCAGCAGCTCATCTGTTCACACCTTGTTTCTGCCATGTGCTTGAACGCCAAGACGTTCGCGCTTCTGTGAGATGAAAGACGTCCTTCTGCATATGTGGTTGCTCACACCGGTGCACTTGTTAGTGTATCCATTCAGTCCTGGGCTGCGGGGCATTCAGAAGTGGCTCTGTGGAGACGTCTGCATAGAGGCAGCTGTCAGAACACGCACACTCGATTGTTCACCAAAACATATGCAGACGCGTCCTTAGCCTGTAGATTTGGATGCACAGAGTTCCCTGTGTTCGCAAGAGACAAGGGAATCGCGTCTGTGCGCACAGAAGCAATAGCGGACCGTTTCCCTCGGAGTGAACGCGAAAGAGCCGTCTATATACTCGCAGACACGCGAACGTGCCTCAATGCGGTCACAGAGGCAGCAGCTTTTGCACAGATGCTCCTGGTGATTCTGGCACTTTCCAGGCACACTCCTGAAAGTCGCGCACACTGCTGTTCACTCGCTAAACGACCTCTTGGGAAACACGTCTCCGGTCGACGGACCGCTCAGATTGCTTCTCGTGTAACTGTGAACTGTGTCAGCGCAGGGAATCCGTCTCTGTTGAGCAGATGTCAATCCTGCCTCGCCTTTGCTTTCTTGCCTCTACCAAGATGATTTCCCGTTTCTCTCTTCACTGGAGCAGGCAGACACAGCCAACGCACATCAAGTGTCAAGAGACACGCTCTGCTGAGCTCAACGCTTGTGCAGATGCACATGTGCGACGAAGTCAACACACGTGCTTGTGGAGAGAAAGAAAGGGACTCCCAGGCGTGTGGAGCGACGGGGAGAAAGAGCGGGCGCTGAGGAACACAGTTTCAAACAGACTGTCTCCACACAAACAGGCACCTGTCTGCAGGTATCCTAGATCTTGATTCTTGAACTTGAGGAAACACGCGTCTGAGCAAAACTCCCAAACGCTTCCAGGAAAGACACAGGCTCTCCCACAAGCACACAAGTGTTTGCCCTCAGCTATAGATCAGGGACAAGCCTGTGAAGAGCAACCAAAGAGCTCGTCCGTCTTTCCCTCAATAGATGGGAGTAGGCGCGCTTGCGGATGTGTGCGTGTGTGTGGCCACGCGTTTGCTTAGGCATCAGTGTGTGAAAAGGTAGGTGCTTTTCTCTAGCTGCGTGTGCGTGCACGTGGTGCTGGGTGCACATCCCTGGGTGCTCGTGGAAAGGTTTCTGCATGGTTTTCGCTGAGGAATCGTGTGTGTGCACATGGACAAAGAGAAGGCGCAGCAACCAGGTTCCAGCGCCGAAGAAGGCAAAAGGCGAGGTTTCCGGCGCTATCTCCTTCTCTCCCCAGAGCTAGTCGCGCAAAGCAAGCCGCTAAGCCGGCGACCGGCAAGAGAGCTACAACGAAGCATGCCGAACGGAGAAAATAGCAGCAGCTCATCTGTTCACACCTTGTTTCTGCCATGTGCTTGAACGCCAAGACGTTCGCGCTTCTGTGAGATGAAAGACGTCCTTCTGCATATGTGGTTGCTCACACCGGTGCACTTGTTAGTGTATCCATTCAGTCCTGGGCTGCGGGGCATTCAGAAGTGGCTCTGTGGAGACGTCTGCATAGAGGCAGCTGTCAGAACACGCACACTCGATTGTTCACCAAAACATATGCAGACGCGTCCTTAGCCTGTAGATTTGGATGCACAGAGTTCCCTGTGTTCGCAAGAGACAAGGGAATCGCGTCTGTGCGCACAGAAGCAATAGCGGACCGTTTCCCTCGGAGTGAACGCGAAAGAGCCGTCTATATACTCGCAGACACGCGAACGTGCCTCAATGCGGTCACAGAGGCAGCAGCTTTTGCACAGATGCTCCTGGTGATTCTGGCACTTTCCAGGCACACTCCTGAAAGTCGCGCACACTGCTGTTCACTCGCTAAACGACCTCTTGGGAAACACGTCTCCGGTCGACGGACCGCTCAGATTGCTTCTCGTGTAACTGTGAACTGTGTCAGCGCAGGGAATCCGTCTCTGTTGAGCAGATGTCAATCCTGCCTCGCTTTTGCTTTGTTGCCTCTACCAAGATGATTTCCCGTTTCTCTCTTCACTGGAGCAGGCAGACACAGCCAACGCACATCAAGTGTCAAGAGACACGCTCTGCTGAGCTCAACGCTTGTGCAGATGCACATGTGCGACGAAGTCAACACACGTGCTTGTGGAGAGAAAGAAAGGGACTCCCAGGCGTGTGGAGCGACGGGGAGAAAGAGCGGGCGCTGAGGAACACAGTTTCAAACAGACTGTCTCCACACAAACAGGCACCTGTCTGCAGGTATCCTAGATCTTGATTCTTGAACTTGAGGAAACACGCGTCTGAGCAAAACTCCCAAACGCTTCCAGGAAAGACACAGGCTCTCCCACAAGCACACAAGTGTTTGCCCTCAGCTATAGATCAGGGACAAGCCTGTGAAGAGCAACCAAAGAGCTCGTCCGTCTTTCCCT
Source organism: Patagioenas fasciata (assembly GCF_037038585.1). Lineage (NCBI taxonomy): Eukaryota > Metazoa > Chordata > Aves > Columbiformes > Columbidae > Patagioenas > Patagioenas fasciata. Next base: position 71,347 of record NW_027288639.1, read on the forward strand.
CAATAGATGGGAGTAGGCGCGCTTGCGGATGTGTGCGTGTGTGTGGCCACGCGTTTGCTTAGGCATCAGTGTGTGAAAAGGTAGGTGCTTTTCTCTAGCTGCGTGTGCGTGCACGTGGTGCTGGGTGCACATCCCTGGGTGCTCGTGGAAAGGTTTCTGCATGGTTTTCGCTGAGGAATCGTGTGTGTGCACATGGACAAAGAGAAGGCGCAGCAACCAGGTTCCAGCGCCGAAGAAGGCAAAAGGCGAGGTTTCCGGCGCTATCTCCTTCTCTCCCCAGAGCTAGTCGCGCAAAGCAAGCCGCTAAGCCGGCGACCGGCAAGAGAGCTACAACGAAGCATGCCGAACGGAGAAAATAGCAGCAGCTCATCTGTTCACACCTTGTTTCTGCCATGTGCTTGAACGCCAAGACGTTCGCGCTTCTGTGAGATGAAAGACGTCCTTCTGCATATGTGGTTGCTCACACCGGTGCACTTGTTAGTGTATCCATTCAGTCCTGGGCTGCGGGGCATTCAGAAGTGGCTCTGTGGAGACGTCTGCATAGAGGCAGCTGTCAGAACACGCACACTCGATTGTTCACCAAAACATATGCAGACGCGTCCTTAGCCTGTAGATTTGGATGCACAGAGTTCCCTGTGTTCGCAAGAGACAAGGGAATCGCGTCTGTGCGCACAGAAGCAATAGCGGACCGTTTCCCTCGGAGTGAACGCGAAAGAGCCGTCTATATACTCGCAGACACGCGAACGTGCCTCAATGCGGTCACAGAGGCAGCAGCTTTTGCACAGATGCTCCTGGTGATTCTGGCACTTTCCAGGCACACTCCTGAAAGTCGCGCACACTGCTGTTCACTCGCTAAACGACCTCTTGGGAAACACGTCTCCGGTCGACGGACCGCTCAGATTGCTTCTCGTGTAACTGTGAACTGTGTCAGCGCAGGGAATCCGTCTCTGTTGAGCAGATGTCAATCCTGCCTCGCTTTTGCTTTGTTGCCTCTACCAAGATGATTTCCCGTTTCTCTCTTCACTGGAGCAGGCAGACACAGCCAACGCACATCAAGTGTCAAGAGACACGCTCTGCTGAGCTCAACGCTTGTGCAGATGCACATGTGCGACGAAGTCAACACACGTGCTTGTGGAGAGAAAGAAAGGGACTCCCAGGCGTGTGGAGCGACGGGGAGAAAGAGCGGGCGCTGAGGAACACAGTTTCAAACAGACTGTCTCCACACAAACAGGCACCTGTCTGCAGGTATCCTAGATCTTGATTCTTGAACTTGAGGAAACACGCGTCTGAGCAAAACTCCCAAACGCTTCCAGGAAAGACACAGGCTCTCCCACAAGCACACAAGTGTTTGCCCTCAGCTATAGATCAGGGACAAGCCTGTGAAGAGCAACCAAAGAGCTCGTCCGTCTTTCCCTCAATAGATGGGAGTAGGCGCGCTTGCGGATGTGTGCGTGTGTGTGGCCACGCGTTTGCTTAGGCATCAGTGTGTGAAAAGGTAGGTGCTTTTCTCTAGCTGCGTGTGCGTGCACGTGGTGCTGGGTGCACATCCCTGGGTGCTCGTGGAAAGGTTTCTGCATGGTTTTCGCTGAGGAATCGTGTGTGTGCACATGGACAAAGAGAAGGCGCAGCAACCAGGTTCCAGCGCCGAAGAAGGCAAAAGGCGAGGTTTCCGGCGCTATCTCCTTCTCTCCCCAGAGCTAGTCGCGCAAAGCAAGCCGCTAAGCCGGCGACCGGCAAGAGAGCTACAACGAAGCATGCCGAACGGAGAAAATAGCAGCAGCTCATCTGTTCACACCTTGTTTCTGCCATGTGCTTGAACGCCAAGACGTTCGCGCTTCTGTGAGATGAAAGACGTCCTTCTGCATATGTGGTTGCTCACACCGGTGCACTTGTTAGTGTATCCATTCAGTCCTGGGCTGCGGGGCATTCAGAAGTGGCTCTGTGGAGACGTCTGCATAGAGGCAGCTGTCAGAACACGCACACTCGATTGTTCACCAAAACATATGCAGACGCGTCCTTAGCCTGTAGATTTGGATGCACAGAGTTCCCTGTGTTCGCAAGAGACAAGGGAATCGCGTCTGTGCGCACAGAAGCAATAGCGGACCGTTTCCCTCGGAGTGAACGCGAAAGAGCCGTCTATATACTCGCAGACACGCGAACGTGCCTCAATGCGGTCACAGAGGCAGCAGCTTTTGCACAGATGCTCCTGGTGATTCTGGCACTTTCCAGGCACACTCCTGAAAGTCGCGCACACTGCTGTTCACTCGCTAAACGACCTCTTGGGAAACACGTCTCCGGTCGACGGACCGCTCAGATTGCTTCTCGTGTAACTGTGAACTGTGTCAGCGCAGGGAATCCGTCTCTGTTGAGCAGATGTCAATCCTGCCTCGCTTTTGCTTTGTTGCCTCTACCAAGATGATTTCCCGTTTCTCTCTTCACTGGAGCAGGCAGACACAGCCAACGCACATCAAGTGTCAAGAGACACGCTCTGCTGAGCTCAACGCTTGTGCAGATGCACATGTGCGACGAAGTCAACACACGTGCTTGTGGAGAGAAAGAAAGGGACTCCCAGGCGTGTGGAGCGACGGGGAGAAAGAGCGGGCGCTGAGGAACACAGTTTCAAACAGACTGTCTCCACACAAACAGGCACCTGTCTGCAGGTATCCTAGATCTTGATTCTTGAACTTGAGGAAACACGCGTCTGAGCAAAACTCCCAAACGCTTCCAGGAAAGACACAGGCTCTCCCACAAGCACACAAGTGTTTGCCCTCAGCTATAGATCAGGGACAAGCCTGTGAAGAGCAACCAAAGAGCTCGTCCGTCTTTCCCTCAATAGATGGGAGTAGGCGCGCTTGCGGATGTGTGCGTGTGTGTGGCCACGCGTTTGCTTAGGCATCAGTGTCTGAAAAGGTAGGTGCTTTTCTCTAGCTGCGTGTGCGTGCACGTGGTGCTGGGTGCACATCCCTGGGTGCTCGTGGAAAGGTTTCTGCATGGTTTTCGCTGAGGAATCGTGTGTGTGCACATGGACAAAGAGAAGGCGCAGCAACCAGGTTCCAGCGCCGAAGAAGGCAAAAGGCGAGGTTTCCGGCGCTATCTCCTTCTCTCCCCAGAGCTAGTCGCGCAAAGCAAGCCGCTAAGCCGGCGACCGGCAAGAGAGCTACAACGAAGCATGCCGAACGGAGAAAATAGCAGCAGCTCATCTGTTCACACCTTGTTTCTGCCATGTGCTTGAACGCCAAGACGTTCGCGCTTCTGTGAGATGAAAGACGTCCTTCTGCATATGTGGTTGCTCACACCGGTGCACTTGTTAGTGTATCCATTCAGTCCTGGGCTGCGGGGCATTCAGAAGTGGCTCTGTGGAGACGTCTGCATAGAGGCAGCTGTCAGAACACGCACACTCGATTGTTCACCAAAACATATGCAGACGCGTCCTTAGCCTGTAGATTTGGATGCACAGAGTTCCCTGTGTTCGCAAGAGACAAGGGAATCGCGTCTGTGCGCACAGAAGCAATAGCGGACCGTTTCCCTCGGAGTGAACGCGAAAGAGCCGTCTATATACTCGCAGACACGCGAACGTGCCTCAATGCGGTCACAGAGGCAGCAGCTTTTGCACAGATGCTCCTGGTGATTCTGGCACTTTCCAGGCACACTCCTGAAAGTCGCGCACACTGCTGTTCACTCGCTAAACGACCTCTTGGGAAACACGTCTCCGGTCGACGGACCGCTCAGATTGCTTCTCGTGTAACTGTGAACTGTGTCAGCGCAGGGAATCCGTCTCTGTTGAGCAGATGTCAATCCTGCCTCGCTTTTGCTTTGTTGCCTCTACCAAGATGATTTCCCGTTTCTCTCTTCACTGGAGCAGGCAGACACAGCCAACGCACATCAAGTGTCAAGAGACACGCTCTGCTGAGCTCAACGCTTGTGCAGATGCACATGTGCGACGAAGTCAACACACGTGCTTGTGGAGAGAAAGAAAGGGACTCCCAGGCGTGTGGAGCGACGGGGAGAAAGAGCGGGCGCTGAGGAACACAGTTTCAAACAGACTGTCTCCACACAAACAGGCACCTGTCTGCAGGTATCCTAGATCTTGATTCTTGAACTTGAGGAAACACGCGTCTGAGCAAAACTCCCAAACGCTTCCAGGAAAGACACAGGCTCTCCCACAAGCACACAAGTGTTTGCCCTCAGCTATAGATCAGGGACAAGCCTGTGAAGAGCAACCAAAGAGCTCGTCCGTCTTTCCCTCAGTAGATGGGAGTAGGCGCGCTTGCGGATGTGTGCGTGTGTGTGGCCACGCGTTTGCTTAGGCATCAGTGTGTGAAAAGGTAGGTGCTTTTCTCTAGCTGCGTGTGCGTGCACGTGGTGCTGGGTGCACATCCCTGGGTGCTCGTGGAAAGGTTTCTGCATGGTTTTCGCTGAGGAATCGTGTGTGTGCACATGGACAAAGAGAAGGCGCAGCAACCAGGTTCCAGCGCCGAAGAAGGCAAAAGGCGAGGTTTCCGGCGCTATCTCCTTCTCTCCCCAGAGCTAGTCGCGCAAAGCAAGCCGCTAAGCCGGCGACCGGCAAGAGAGCTACAACGAAGCATGCCGAACGGAGAAAATAGCAGCAGCTCATCTGTTCACACCTTGTTTCTGCCATGTGCTTGAACGCCAAGACGTTCGCGCTTCTGTGAGATGAAAGACGTCCTTCTGCATATGTGGTTGCTCACACCGGTGCACTTGTTAGTGTATCCATTCAGTCCTGGGCTGCGGGGCATTCAGAAGTGGCTCTGTGGAGACGTCTGCATAGAGGCAGCTGTCAGAACACGCACACTCGATTGTTCACCAAAACATATGCAGACGCGTCCTTAGCCTGTAGATTTGGATGCACAGAGTTCCCTGTGTTCGCAAGAGACAAGGGAATCGCGTCTGTGCGCACAGAAGCAATAGCGGACCGTTTCCCTCGGAGTGAACGCGAAAGAGCCGTCTATATACTCGCAGACACGCGAACGTGCCTCAATGCGGTCACAGAGGCAGCAGCTTTTGCACAGATGCTCCTGGTGATTCTGGCACTTTCCAGGCACACTCCTGAAAGTCGCGCACACTGCTGTTCACTCGCTAAACGACCTCTTGGGAAACACGTCTCCGGTCGACGGACCGCTCAGATTGCTTCTCGTGTAACTGTGAACTGTGTCAGCGCAGGGAATCCGTCTCTGTTGAGCAGATGTCAATCCTGCCTCGCTTTTGCTTTGTTGCCTCTACCAAGATGATTTCCCGTTTCTCTCTTCACTGGAGCAGGCAGACACAGCCAACGCACATCAAGTGTCAAGAGACACGCTCTGCTGAGCTCAACGCTTGTGCAGATGCACATGTGCGACGAAGTCAACACACGTGCTTGTGGAGAGAAAGAAAGGGACTCCCAGGCGTGTGGAGCGACGGGGAGAAAGAGCGGGCGCTGAGGAACACAGTTTCAAACAGACTGTCTCCACACAAACAGGCACCTGTCTGCAGGTATCCTAGATCTTGATTCTTGAACTTGAGGAAACACGCGTCTGAGCAAAACTCCCAAACGCTTCCAGGAAAGACACAGGCTCTCCCACAAGCACACAAGTGTTTGCCCTCAGCTATAGATCAGGGACAAGCCTGTGAAGAGCAACCAAAGAGCTCGTCCGTCTTTCCCTCAGTAGATGGGAGTAGGCGCGCTTGCGGATGTGTGCGTGTGTGTGGCCACGCGTTTGCTTAGGCATCAGTGTGTGAAAAGGTAGGTGCTTTTCTCTAGCTGCGTGTGCGTGCACGTGGTGCTGGGTGCACATCCCTGGGTGCTCGTGGAAAGGTTTCTGCATGGTTTTCGCTGAGGAATCGTGTGTGTGCACATGGACAAAGAGAAGGCGCAGCAACCAGGTTCCAGCGCCGAAGAAGGCAAAAGGCGAGGTTTCCGGCGCTATCTCCTTCTCTCCCCAGAGCTAGTCGCGCAAAGCAAGCCGCTAAGCCGGCGACCGGCAAGAGAGCTACAACGAAGCATGCCGAACGGAGAAAATAGCAGCAGCTCATCTGTTCACACCTTGTTTCTGCCATGTGCTTGAACGCCAAGACGTTCGCGCTTCTGTGAGATGAAAGACGTCCTTCTGCATATGTGGTTGCTCACACCGGTGCACTTGTTAGTGTATCCATTCAGTCCTGGGCTGCGGGGCATTCAGAAGTGGCTCTGTGGAGACGTCTGCATAGAGGCAGCTGTCAGAACACGCACACTCGATTGTTCACCAAAACATATGCAGACGCGTCCTTAGCCTGTAGATTTGGATGCACAGAGTTCCCTGTGTTCGCAAGAGACAAGGGAATCGCGTCTGTGCGCACAGAAGCAATAGCGGACCGTTTCCCTCGGAGTGAACGCGAAAGAGCCGTCTATATACTCGCAGACACGCGAACGTGCCTCAATGCGGTCACAGAGGCAGCAGCTTTTGCACAGATGCTCCTGGTGATTCTGGCACTTTCCAGGCACACTCCTGAAAGTCGCGCACACTGCTGTTCACTCGCTAAACGACCTCTTGGGAAACACGTCTCCGGTCGACGGACCGCTCAGATTGCTTCTCGTGTAACTGTGAACTGTGTCAGCGCAGGGAATCCGTCTCTGTTGAGCAGATGTCAATCCTGCCTCGCCTTTGCTTTGTTGCCTCTACCAAGATGATTTCCCGTTTCTCTCTTCACTGGAGCAGGCAGACACAGCCAACGCACATCAAGTGTCAAGAGACACGCTCTGCTGAGCTCAACGCTTGTGCAGATGCACATGTGCGACGAAGTCAACACACGTGCTTGTGGAGAGAAAGAAAGGGACTCCCAGGCGTGTGGAGCGACGGGGAGAAAGAGCGGGCGCTGAGGAACACAGTTTCAAACAGACTGTCTCCACACAAACAGGCACCTGTCTGCAGGTATCCTAGATCTTGATTCTTGAACTTGAGGAAACACGCGTCTGAGCAAAACTCCCAAACGCTTCCAGGAAAGACACAGGCTCTCCCACAAGCACACAAGTGTTTGCCCTCAGCTATAGATCAGGGACAAGCCTGTGAAGAGCAACCAAAGAGCTCGTCCGTCTTTCCCTCAATAGATGGGAGTAGGCGCGCTTGCGGATGTGTGCGTGTGTGTGGCCACGCGTTTGCTTAGGCATCAGTGTCTGAAAAGGTAGGTGCTTTTCTCTAGCTGCGTGTGCGTGCACGTGGTGCTGGGTGCACATCCCTGGGTGCTCGTGGAAAGGTTTCTGCATGGTTTTCGCTGAGGAATCGTGTGTGTGCACATGGACAAAGAGAAGGCGCAGCAACCAGGTTCCAGCGCCGAAGAAGGCAAAAGGCGAGGTTTCCGGCGCTATCTCCTTCTCTCCCCAGAGCTAGTCGCGCAAAGCAAGCCGCTAAGCCGGCGACCGGCAAGAGAGCTACAACGAAGCATGCCGAACGGAGAAAATAGCAGCAGCTCATCTGTTCACACCTTGTTTCTGCCATGTGCTTGAACGCCAAGACGTTCGCGCTTCTGTGAGATGAAAGACGTCCTTCTGCATATGTGGTTGCTCACACCGGTGCACTTGTTAGTGTATCCATTCAGTCCTGGGCTGCTGGGCATTCAGAAGTGGCTCTGTGGAGACGTCTGCATAGAGGCAGCTGTCAGAACACGCACACTCGATTGTTCACCAAAACATATGCAGACGCGTCCTTAGCCTGTAGATTTGGATGCACAGAGTTCCCTGTGTTCGCAAGAGACAAGGGAATCGCGTCTGTGCGCACAGAAGCAATAGCGGACCGTTTCCCTCGGAGTGAACGCGAAAGAGCCGTCTATATACTCGCAGACACGCGAACGTGCCTCAATGCGGTCACAGAGGCAGCAGCTTTTGCACAGATGCTCCTGGTGATTCTGGCACTTTCCAGGCACACTCCTGAAAGTCGCGCACACTGCTGTTCACTCGCTAAACGACCTCTTGGGAAACACGTCTCCGGTCGACGGACCGCTCAGATTGCTTCTCGTGTAACTGTGAACTGTGTCAGCGCAGGGAATCCGTCTCTGTTGAGCAGATGTCAATCCTGCCTCGCTTTTGCTTTGTTGCCTCTACCAAGATGATTTCCCGTTTCTCTCTTCACTGGAGCAGGCAGACACAGCCAACGCACATCAAGTGTCAAGAGACACGCTCTGCTGAGCTCAACGCTTGTGCAGATGCACATGTGCGACGAAGTCAACACACGTGCTTGTGGAGAGAAAGAAAGGGACTCCCAGGCGTGTGGAGCGACGGGGAGAAAGAGCGGGCGCTGAGGAACACAGTTTCAAACAGACTGTCTCCACACAAACAGGCACCTGTCTGCAGGTATCCTAGATCTTGATTCTTGAACTTGAGGAAACACGCGTCTGAGCAAAACTCCCAAACGCTTCCAGGAAAGACACAGGCTCTCCCACAAGCACACAAGTGTTTGCCCTCAGCTATAGATCAGGGACAAGCCTGTGAAGAGCAACCAAAGAGCTCGTCCGTCTTTCCCTCAATAGATGGGAGTAGGCGCGCTTGCGGATGTGTGCGTGTGTGTGGCCACGCGTTTGCTTAGGCATCAGTGTCTGAAAAGGTAGGTGCTTTTCTCTAGCTGCGTGTGCGTGCACGTGGTGCTGGGTGCACATCCCTGGGTGCTCGTGGAAAGGTTTCTGCATGGTTTTCGCTGAGGAATCGTGTGTGTGCACATGGACAAAGAGAAGGCGCAGCAACCAGGTTCCAGCGCCGAAGAAGGCAAAAGGCGAGGTTTCCGGCGCTATCTCCTTCTCTCCCCAGAGCTAGTCGCGCAAAGCAAGCCGCTAAGCCGGCGACCGGCAAGAGAGCTACAACGAAGCATGCCGAACGGAGAAAATAGCAGCAGCTCATCTGTTCACACCTTGTTTCTGCCATGTGCTTGAACGCCAAGACGTTCGCGCTTCTGTGAGATGAAAGACGTCCTTCTGCATATGTGGTTGCTCACACCGGTGCACTTGTTAGTGTATCCATTCAGTCCTGGGCTGCGGGGCATTCAGAAGTGGCTCTGTGGAGACGTCTGCATAGAGGCAGCTGTCAGAACACGCACACTCGATTGTTCACCAAAACATATGCAGACGCGTCCTTAGCCTGTAGATTTGGATGCACAGAGTTCCCTGTGTTCGCAAGAGACAAGGGAATCGCGTCTGTGCGCACAGAAGCAATAGCGGACCGTTTCCCTCGGAGTGAACGCGAAAGAGCCGTCTATATACTCGCAGACACGCGAACGTGCCTCAATGCGGTCACAGAGGCAGCAGCTTTTGCACAGATGCTCCTGGTGATTCTGGCACTTTCCAGGCACACTCCTGAAAGTCGCGCACACTGCTGTTCACTCGCTAAACGACCTCTTGGGAAACACGTCTCCGGTCGACGGACCGCTCAGATTGCTTCTCGTGTAACTGTGAACTGTGTCAGCGCAGGGAATCCGTCTCTGTTGAGCAGATGTCAATCCTGCCTCGCTTTTGCTTTGTTGCCTCTACCAAGATGATTTCCCGTTTCTCTCTTCACTGGAGCAGGCAGACACAGCCAACGCACATCAAGTGTCAAGAGACACGCTCTGCTGAGCTCAACGCTTGTGCAGATGCACATGTGCGACGAAGTCAACACACGTGCTTGTGGAGAGAAAGAAAGGGACTCCCAGGCGTGTGGAGCGACGGGGAGAAAGAGCGGGCGCTGAGGAACACAGTTTCAAACAGACTGTCTCCACACAAACAGGCACCTGTCTGCAGGTATCCTAGATCTTGATTCTTGAACTTGAGGAAACACGCGTCTGAGCAAAACTCCCAAACGCTTCCAGGAAAGACACAGGCTCTCCCACAAGCACACAAGTGTTTGCCCTCAGCTATAGATCAGGGACAAGCCTGTGAAGAGCAACCAAAGAGCTCGTCCGTCTTTCCCTCAGTAGATGGGAGTAGGCGCGCTTGCGGATGTGTGCGTGTGTGTGGCCACGCGTTTGCTTAGGCATCAGTGTGTGAAAAGGTAGGTGCTTTTCTCTAGCTGCGTGTGCGTGCACGTGGTGCTGGGTGCACATCCCTGGGTGCTCGTGGAAAGGTTTCTGCATGGTTTTCGCTGAGGAATCGTGTGTGTGCACATGGACAAAGAGAAGGCGCAGCAACCAGGTTCCAGCGCCGAAGAAGGCAAAAGGCGAGGTTTCCGGCGCTATCTCCTTCTCTCCCCAGAGCTAGTCGCGCAAAGCAAGCCGCTAAGCCGGCGACCGGCAAGAGAGCTACAACGAAGCATGCCGAACGGAGAAAATAGCAGCAGCTCATCTGTTCACACCTTGTTTCTGCCATGTGCTTGAACGCCAAGACGTTCGCGCTTCTGTGAGATGAAAGACGTCCTTCTGCATATGTGGTTGCTCACACCGGTGCACTTGTTAGTGTATCCATTCAGTCCTGGGCTGCGGGGCATTCAGAAGTGGCTCTGTGGAGACGTCTGCATAGAGGCAGCTGTCAGAACACGCACACTCGATTGTTCACCAAAACATATGCAGACGCGTCCTTAGCCTGTAGATTTGGATGCACAGAGTTCCCTGTGTTCGCAAGAGACAAGGGAATCGCGTCTGTGCGCACAGAAGCAATAGCGGACCGTTTCCCTCGGAGTGAACGCGAAAGAGCCGTCTATATACTCGCAGACACGCGAACGTGCCTCAATGCGGTCACAGAGGCAGCAGCTTTTGCACAGATGCTCCTGGTGATTCTGGCACTTTCCAGGCACACTCCTGAAAGTCGCGCACACTGCTGTTCACTCGCTAAACGACCTCTTGGGAAACACGTCTCCGGTCGACGGACCGCTCAGATTGCTTCTCGTGTAACTGTGAACTGTGTCAGCGCAGGGAATCCGTCTCTGTTGAGCAGATGTCAATCCTGCCTCGCCTTTGCTTTCTTGCCTCTACCAAGATGATTTCCCGTTTCTCTCTTCACTGGAGCAGGCAGACACAGCCAACGCACATCAAGTGTCAAGAGACACGCTCTGCTGAGCTCAACGCTTGTGCAGATGCACATGTGCGACGAAGTCAACACACGTGCTTGTGGAGAGAAAGAAAGGGACTCCCAGGCGTGTGGAGCGACGGGGAGAAAGAGCGGGCGCTGAGGAACACAGTTTCAAACAGACTGTCTCCACACAAACAGGCACCTGTCTGCAGGTATCCTAGATCTTGATTCTTGAACTTGAGGAAACACGCGTCTGAGCAAAACTCCCAAACGCTTCCAGGAAAGACACAGGCTCTCCCACAAGCACACAAGTGTTTGCCCTCAGCTATAGATCAGGGACAAGCCTGTGAAGAGCAACCAAAGAGCTCGTCCGTCTTTCCCTCAATAGATGGGAGTAGGCGCGCTTGCGGATGTGTGCGTGTGTGTGGCCACGCGTTTGCTTAGGCATCAGTGTGTGAAAAGGTAGGTGCTTTTCTCTAGCTGCGTGTGCGTGCACGTGGTGCTGGGTGCACATCCCTGGGTGCTCGTGGAAAGGTTTCTGCATGGTTTTCGCTGAGGAATCGTGTGTGTGCACATGGACAAAGAGAAGGCGCAGCAACCAGGTTCCAGCGCCGAAGAAGGCAAAAGGCGAGGTTTCCGGCGCTATCTCCTTCTCTCCCCAGAGCTAGTCGCGCAAAGCAAGCCGCTAAGCCGGCGACCGGCAAGAGAGCTACAACGAAGCATGCCGAACGGAGAAAATAGCAGCAGCTCATCTGTTCACACCTTGTTTCTGCCATGTGCTTGAACGCCAAGACGTTCGCGCTTCTGTGAGATGAAAGACGTCCTTCTGCATATGTGGTTGCTCACACCGGTGCACTTGTTAGTGTATCCATTCAGTCCTGGGCTGCGGGGCATTCAGAAGTGGCTCTGTGGAGACGTCTGCATAGAGGCAGCTGTCAGAACACGCACACTCGATTGTTCACCAAAACATATGCAGACGCGTCCTTAGCCTGTAGATTTGGATGCACAGAGTTCCCTGTGTTCGCAAGAGACAAGGGAATCGCGTCTGTGCGCACAGAAGCAATAGCGGACCGTTTCCCTCGGAGTGAACGCGAAAGAGCCGTCTATATACTCGCAGACACGCGAACGTGCCTCAATGCGGTCACAGAGGCAGCAGCTTTTGCACAGATGCTCCTGGTGATTCTGGCACTTTCCAGGCACACTCCTGAAAGTCGCGCACACTGCTGTTCACTCGCTAAACGACCTCTTGGGAAACACGTCTCCGGTCGACGGACCGCTCAGATTGCTTCTCGTGTAACTGTGAACTGTGTCAGCGCAGGGAATCCGTCTCTGTTCAGCAGATGTCAATCCTGCCTCGCCTTTGCTTTCTTGCCTCTACCAAGATGATTTCCCGTTTCTCTCTTCACTGGAGCAGGCAGACACAGCCAACGCACATCAAGTGTCAAGAGACACGCTCTGCTGAGCTCAACGCTTGTGCAGATGCACATGTGCGACGAAGTCAACACACGTGCTTGTGGAGAGAAAGAAAGGGACTCCCAGGCGTGTGGAGCGACGGGGAGAAAGAGCGGGCGCTGAGGAACACAGTTTCAAACAGACTGTCTCCACACAAACAGGCACCTGTCTGCAGGTATCCTAGATCTTGATTCTTGAACTTGAGGAAACACGCGTCTGAGCAAAACTCCCAAACGCTTCCAGGAAAGACACAGGCTCTCCCACAAGCACACAAGTGTTTGCCCTCAGCTATAGATCAGGGACAAGCCTGTGAAGAGCAACCAAAGAGCTCGTCCGTCTTTCCCTCAATAGATGGGAGTAGGCGCGCTTGCGGATGTGTGCGTGTGTGTGGCCACGCGTTTGCTTAGGCATCAGAGTGTGAAAAGGTAGGTGCTTTTCTCTAGCTGCGTGTGCGTGCACGTGGTGCTGGGTGCACATCCCTGGGTGCTCGTGGAAAGGTTTCTGCATGGTTTTCGCTGAGGAATCGTGTGTGTGCACATGGACAAAGAGAAGGCGCAGCAACCAGGTTCCAGCGCCGAAGAAGGCAAAAGGCGAGGTTTCCGGCGCTATCTCCTTCTCTCCCCAGAGCTAGTCGCGCAAAGCAAGCCGCTAAGCCGGCGACCGGCAAGAGAGCTACAACGAAGCATGCCGAACGGAGAAAATAGCAGCAGCTCATCTGTTCACACCTTGTTTCTGCCATGTGCTTGAACGCCAAGACGTTCGCGCTTCTGTGAGATGAAAGACGTCCTTCTGCATATGTGGTTGCTCACACCGGTGCACTTGTTAGTGTATCCATTCAGTCCTGGGCTGCGGGGCATTCAGAAGTGGCTCTGTGGAGACGTCTGCATAGAGGCAGCTGTCAGAACACGCACACTCGATTGTTCACCAAAACATATGCAGACGCGTCCTTAGCCTGTAGATTTGGATGCACAGAGTTCCCTGTGTTCGCAAGAGACAAGGGAATCGCGTCTGTGCGCACAGAAGCAATAGCGGACCGTTTCCCTCGGAGTGAACGCGAAAGAGCCGTCTATATACTCGCAGACACGCGAACGTGCCTCAATGCGGTCACAGAGGCAGCAGCTTTTGCACAGATGCTCCTGGTGATTCTGGCACTTTCCAGGCACACTCCTGAAAGTCGCGCACACTGCTGTTCACTCGCTAAACGACCTCTTGGGAAACACGTCTCCGGTCGACGGACCGCTCAGATTGCTTCTCGTGTAACTGTGAACTGTGTCAGCGCAGGGAATCCGTCTCTGTTGAGCAGATGTCAATCCTGCCTCGCTTTTGCTTTGTTGCCTCTACCAAGATGATTTCCCGTTTCTCTCTTCACTGGAGCAGGCAGACACAGCCAACGCACATCAAGTGTCAAGAGACACGCTCTGCTGAGCTCAACGCTTGTGCAGATGCACATGTGCGACGAAGTCAACACACGTGCTTGTGGAGAGAAAGAAAGGGACTCCCAGGCGTGTGGAGCGACGGGGAGAAAGAGCGGGCGCTGAGGAACACAGTTTCAAACAGACTGTCTCCACACAAACAGGCACCTGTCTGCAGGTATCCTAGATCTTGATTCTTGAACTTGAGGAAACACGCGTCTGAGCAAAACTCCCAAACGCTTCCAGGAAAGACACAGGCTCTCCCACAAGCACACAAGTGTTTGCCCTCAGCTATAGATCAGGGACAAGCCTGTGAAGAGCAACCAAAGAGCTCGTCCGTCTTTCCCTCAGTAGATGGGAGTAGGCGCGCTTGCGGATGTGTGCGTGTGTGTGGCCACGCGTTTGCTTAGGCATCAGTGTGTGAAAAGGTAGGTGCTTTTCTCTAGCTGCGTGTGCGTGCACGTGGTGCTGGGTGCACATCCCTGGGTGCTCGTGGAAAGGTTTCTGCATGGTTTTCGCTGAGGAATCGTGTGTGTGCACATGGACAAAGAGAAGGCGCAGCAACCAGGTTCCAGCGCCGAAGAAGGCAAAAGGCGAGGTTTCCGGCGCTATCTCCTTCTCTCCCCAGAGCTAGTCGCGCAAAGCAAGCCGCTAAGCCGGCGACCGGCAAGAGAGCTACAACGAAGCATGCCGAACGGAGAAAATAGCAGCAGCTCATCTGTTCACACCTTGTTTCTGCCATGTGCTTGAACGCCAAGACGTTCGCGCTTCTGTGAGATGAAAGACGTCCTTCTGCATATGTGGTTGCTCACACCGGTGCACTTGTTAGTGTATCCATTCAGTCCTGGGCTGCGGGGCATTCAGAAGTGGCTCTGTGGAGACGTCTGCATAGAGGCAGCTGTCAGAACACGCACACTCGATTGTTCACCAAAACATATGCAGACGCGTCCTTAGCCTGTAGATTTGGATGCACAGAGTTCCCTGTGTTCGCAAGAGACAAGGGAATCGCGTCTGTGCGCACAGAAGCAATAGCGGACCGTTTCCCTCGGAGTGAACGCGAAAGAGCCGTCTATATACTCGCAGACACGCGAACGTGCCTCAATGCGGTCACAGAGGCAGCAGCTTTTGCACAGATGCTCCTGGTGATTCTGGCACTTTCCAGGCACACTCCTGAAAGTCGCGCACACTGCTGTTCACTCGCTAAACGACCTCTTGGGAAACACGTCTCCGGTCGACGGACCGCTCAGATTGCTTCTCGTGTAACTGTGAACTGTGTCAGCGCAGGGAATCCGTCTCTGTTGAGCAGATGTCAATCCTGCCTCGCCTTTGCTTTCTTGCCTCTACCAAGATGATTTCCCGTTTCTCTCTTCACTGGAGCAGGCAGACACAGCCAACGCACATCAAGTGTCAAGAGACACGCTCTGCTGAGCTCAACGCTTGTGCAGATGCACATGTGCGACGAAGTCAACACACGTGCTTGTGGAGAGAAAGAAAGGGACTCCCAGGCGTGTGGAGCGACGGGGAGAAAGAGCGGGCGCTGAGGAACACAGTTTCAAACAGACTGTCTCCACACAAACAGGCACCTGTCTGCAGGTATCCTAGATCTTGATTCTTGAACTTGAGGAAACACGCGTCTGAGCAAAACTCCCAAACGCTTCCAGGAAAGACACAGGCTCTCCCACAAGCACACAAGTGTTTGCCCTCAGCTATAGATCAGGGACAAGCCTGTGAAGAGCAACCAAAGAGCTCGTCCGTCTTTCCCTCAATAGATGGGAGTAGGCGCGCTTGCGGATGTGTGCGTGTGTGTGGCCACGCGTTTGCTTAGGCATCAGTGTGTGAAAAGGTAGGTGCTTTTCTCTAGCTGCGTGTGCGTGCACGTGGTGCTGGGTGCACATCCCTGGGTGCTCGTGGAAAGGTTTCTGCATGGTTTTCGCTGAGGAATCGTGTGTGTGCACATGGACAAAGAGAAGGCGCAGCAACCAGGTTCCAGCGCCGAAGAAGGCAAAAGGCGAGGTTTCCGGCGCTATCTCCTTCTCTCCCCAGAGCTAGTCGCGCAAAGCAAGCCGCTAAGCCGGCGACCGGCAAGAGAGCTACAACGAAGCATGCCGAACGGAGAAAATAGCAGCAGCTCATCTGTTCACACCTTGTTTCTGCCATGTGCTTGAACGCCAAGACGTTCGCGCTTCTGTGAGATGAAAGACGTCCTTCTGCATATGTGGTTGCTCACACCGGTGCACTTGTTAGTGTATCCATTCAGTCCTGGGCTGCGGGGCATTCAGAAGTGGCTCTGTGGAGACGTCTGCATAGAGGCAGCTGTCAGAACACGCACACTCGATTGTTCACCAAAACATATGCAGACGCGTCCTTAGCCTGTAGATTTGGATGCACAGAGTTCCCTGTGTTCGCAAGAGACAAGGGAATCGCGTCTGTGCGCACAGAAGCAATAGCGGACCGTTTCCCTCGGAGTGAACGCGAAAGAGCCGTCTATATACTCGCAGACACGCGAACGTGCCTCAATGCGGTCACAGAGGCAGCAGCTTTTGCACAGATGCTCCTGGTGATTCTGGCACTTTCCAGGCACACTCCTGAAAGTCGCGCACACTGCTGTTCACTCGCTAAACGACCTCTTGGGAAACACGTCTCCGGTCGACGGACCGCTCAGATTGCTTCTCGTGTAACTGTGAACTGTGTCAGCGCAGGGAATCCGTCTCTGTTGAGCAGATGTCAATCCTGCCTCGCCTTTGCTTTCTTGCCTCTACCAAGATGATTTCCCGTTTCTCTCTTCACTGGAGCAGGCAGACACAGCCAACGCACATCAAGTGTCAAGAGACACGCTCTGCTGAGCTCAACGCTTGTGCAGATGCACATGTGCGACGAAGTCAACACACGTGCTTGTGGAGAGAAAGAAAGGGACTCCCAGGCGTGTGGAGCGACGGGGAGAAAGAGCGGGCGCTGAGGAACACAGTTTCAAACAGACTGTCTCCACACAAACAGGCACCTGTCTGCAGGTATCCTAGATCTTGATTCTTGAACTTGAGGAAACACGCGTCTGAGCAAAACTCCCAAACGCTTCCAGGAAAGACACAGGCTCTCCCACAAGCACACAAGTGTTTGCCCTCAGCTATAGATCAGGGACAAGCCTGTGAAGAGCAACCAAAGAGCTCGTCCGTCTTTCCCTCAATAGATGGGAGTAGGCGCGCTTGCGGATGTGTGCGTGTGTGTGGCCACGCGTTTGCTTAGGCATCAGTGTGTGAAAAGGTAGGTGCTTTTCTCTAGCTGCGTGTGCGTGCACGTGGTGCTGGGTGCACATCCCTGGGTGCTCGTGGAAAGGTTTCTGCATGGTTTTCGCTGAGGAATCGTGTGTGTGCACATGGACAAAGAGAAGGCGCAGCAACCAGGTTCCAGCGCCGAAGAAGGCAAAAGGCGAGGTTTCCGGCGCTATCTCCTTCTCTCCCCAGAGCTAGTCGCGCAAAGCAAGCCGCTAAGCCGGCGACCGGCAAGAGAGCTACAACGAAGCATGCCGAACGGAGAAAATAGCAGCAGCTCATCTGTTCACACCTTGTTTCTGCCATGTGCTTGAACGCCAAGACGTTCGCGCTTCTGTGAGATGAAAGACGTCCTTCTGCATATGTGGTTGCTCACACCGGTGCACTTGTTAGTGTATCCATTCAGTCCTGGGCTGCGGGGCATTCAGAAGTGGCTCTGTGGAGACGTCTGCATAGAGGCAGCTGTCAGAACACGCACACTCGATTGTTCACCAAAACATATGCAGACGCGTCCTTAGCCTGTAGATTTGGATGCACAGAGTTCCCTGTGTTCGCAAGAGACAAGGGAATCGCGTCTGTGCGCACAGAAGCAATAGCGGACCGTTTCCCTCGGAGTGAACGCGAAAGAGCCGTCTATATACTCGCAGACACGCGAACGTGCCTCAATGCGGTCACAGAGGCAGCAGCTTTTGCACAGATGCTCCTGGTGATTCTGGCACTTTCCAGGCACACTCCTGAAAGTCGCGCACACTGCTGTTCACTCGCTAAACGACCTCTTGGGAAACACGTCTCCGGTCGACGGACCGCTCAGATTGCTTCTCGTGTAACTGTGAACTGTGTCAGCGCAGGGAATCCGTCTCTGTTGAGCAGATGTCAATCCTGCCTCGCCTTTGCTTTCTTGCCTCTACCAAGATGATTTCCCGTTTCTCTCTTCACTGGAGCAGGCAGACACAGCCAACGCACATCAAGTGTCAAGAGACACGCTCTGCTGAGCTCAACGCTTGTGCAGATGCACATGTGCGACGAAGTCAACACACGTGCTTGTGGAGAGAAAGAAAGGGACTCCCAGGCGTGTGGAGCGACGGGGAGAAAGAGCGGGCGCTGAGGAACACAGTTTCAAACAGACTGTCTCCACACAAACAGGCACCTGTCTGCAGGTATCCTAGATCTTGATTCTTGAACTTGAGGAAACACGCGTCTGAGCAAAACTCCCAAACGCTTCCAGGAAAGACACAGGCTCTCCCACAAGCACACAAGTGTTTGCCCTCAGCTATAGATCAGGGACAAGCCTGTGAAGAGCAACCAAAGAGCTCGTCCGTCTTTCCCTCAATAGATGGGAGTAGGCGCGCTTGCGGATGTGTGCGTGTGTGTGGCCACGCGTTTGCTTAGGCATCAGTGTGTGAAAAGGTAGGTGCTTTTCTCTAGCTGCGTGTGCGTGCACGTGGTGCTGGGTGCACATCCCTGGGTGCTCGTGGAAAGGTTTCTGCATGGTTTTCGCTGAGGAATCGTGTGTGTGCACATGGACAAAGAGAAGGCGCAGCAACCAGGTTCCAGCGCCGAAGAAGGCAAAAGGCGAGGTTTCCGGCGCTATCTCCTTCTCTCCCCAGAGCTAGTCGCGCAAAGCAAGCCGCTAAGCCGGCGACCGGCAAGAGAGCTACAACGAAGCATGCCGAACGGAGAAAATAGCAGCAGCTCATCTGTTCACACCTTGTTTCTGCCATGTGCTTGAACGCCAAGACGTTCGCGCTTCTGTGAGATGAAAGACGTCCTTCTGCATATGTGGTTGCTCACACCGGTGCACTTGTTAGTGTATCCATTCAGTCCTGGGCTGCGGGGCATTCAGAAGTGGCTCTGTGGAGACGTCTGCATAGAGGCAGCTGTCAGAACACGCACACTCGATTGTTCACCAAAACATATGCAGACGCGTCCTTAGCCTGTAGATTTGGATGCACAGAGTTCCCTGTGTTCGCAAGAGACAAGGGAATCGCGTCTGTGCGCACAGAAGCAATAGCGGACCGTTTCCCTCGGAGTGAACGCGAAAGAGCCGTCTATATACTCGCAGACACGCGAACGTGCCTCAATGCGGTCACAGAGGCAGCAGCTTTTGCACAGATGCTCCTGGTGATTCTGGCACTTTCCAGGCACACTCCTGAAAGTCGCGCACACTGCTGTTCACTCGCTAAACGACCTCTTGGGAAACACGTCTCCGGTCGACGGACCGCTCAGATTGCTTCTCGTGTAACTGTGAACTGTGTCAGCGCAGGGAATCCGTCTCTGTTGAGCAGATGTCAATCCTGCCTCGCTTTTGCTTTGTTGCCTCTACCAAGATGATTTCCCGTTTCTCTCTTCACTGGAGCAGGCAGACACAGCCAACGCACATCAAGTGTCAAGAGACACGCTCTGCTGAGCTCAACGCTTGTGCAGATGCACATGTGCGACGAAGTCAACACACGTGCTTGTGGAGAGAAAGAAAGGGACTCCCAGGCGTGTGGAGCGACGGGGAGAAAGAGCGGGCGCTGAGGAACACAGTTTCAAACAGACTGTCTCCACACAAACAGGCACCTGTCTGCAGGTATCCTAGATCTTGATTCTTGAACTTGAGGAAACACGCGTCTGAGCAAAACTCCCAAACGCTTCCAGGAAAGACACAGGCTCTCCCACAAGCACACAAGTGTTTGCCCTCAGCTATAGATCAGGGACAAGCCTGTGAAGAGCAACCAAAGAGCTCGTCCGTCTTTCCCTCAATAGATGGGAGTAGGCGCGCTTGCGGATGTGTGCGTGTGTGTGGCCACGCGTTTGCTTAGGCATCAGTGTGTGAAAAGGTAGGTGCTTTTCTCTAGCTGCGTGTGCGTGCACGTGGTGCTGGGTGCACATCCCTGGGTGCTCGTGGAAAGGTTTCTGCATGGTTTTCGCTGAGGAATCGTGTGTGTGCACATGGACAAAGAGAAGGCGCAGCAACCAGGTTCCAGCGCCGAAGAAGGCAAAAGGCGAGGTTTCCGGCGCTATCTCCTTCTCTCCCCAGAGCTAGTCGCGCAAAGCAAGCCGCTAAGCCGGCGACCGGCAAGAGAGCTACAACGAAGCATGCCGAACGGAGAAAATAGCAGCAGCTCATCTGTTCACACCTTGTTTCTGCCATGTGCTTGAACGCCAAGACGTTCGCGCTTCTGTGAGATGAAAGACGTCCTTCTGCATATGTGGTTGCTCACACCGGTGCACTTGTTAGTGTATCCATTCAGTCCTGGGCTGCGGGGCATTCAGAAGTGGCTCTGTGGAGACGTCTGCATAGAGGCAGCTGTCAGAACACGCACACTCGATTGTTCACCAAAACATATGCAGACGCGTCCTTAGCCTGTAGATTTGGATGCACAGAGTTCCCTGTGTTCGCAAGAGACAAGGGAATCGCGTCTGTGCGCACAGAAGCAATAGCGGACCGTTTCCCTCGGAGTGAACGCGAAAGAGCCGTCTATATACTCGCAGACACGCGAACGTGCCTCAATGCGGTCACAGAGGCAGCAGCTTTTGCACAGATGCTCCTGGTGATTCTGGCACTTTCCAGGCACACTCCTGAAAGTCGCGCACACTGCTGTTCACTCGCTAAACGACCTCTTGGGAAACACGTCTCCGGTCGACGGACCGCTCAGATTGCTTCTCGTGTAACTGTGAACTGTGTCAGCGCAGGGAATCCGTCTCTGTTGAGCAGATGTCAATCCTGCCTCGCTTTTGCTTTGTTGCCTCTACCAAGATGATTTCCCGTTTCTCTCTTCACTGGAGCAGGCAGACACAGCCAACGCACATCAAGTGTCAAGAGACACGCTCTGCTGAGCTCAACGCTTGTGCAGATGCACATGTGCGACGAAGTCAACACACGTGCTTGTGGAGAGAAAGAAAGGGACTCCCAGGCGTGTGGAGCGACGGGGAGAAAGAGCGGGCGCTGAGGAACACAGTTTCAAACAGACTGTCTCCACACAAACAGGCACCTGTCTGCAGGTATCCTAGATCTTGATTCTTGAACTTGAGGAAACACGCGTCTGAGCAAAACTCCCAAACGCTTCCAGGAAAGACACAGGCTCTCCCACAAGCACACAAGTGTTTGCCCTCAGCTATAGATCAGGGACAAGCCTGTGAAGAGCAACCAAAGAGCTCGTCCGTCTTTCCCTCAATAGATGGGAGTAGGCGCGCTTGCGGATGTGTGCGTGTGTGTGGCCACGCGTTTGCTTAGGCATCAGTGTGTGAAAAGGTAGGTGCTTTTCTCTAGCTGCGTGTGCGTGCACGTGGTGCTGGGTGCACATCCCTGGGTGCTCGTGGAAAGGTTTCTGCATGGTTTTCGCTGAGGAATCGTGTGTGTGCACATGGACAAAGAGAAGGCGCAGCAACCAGGTTCCAGCGCCGAAGAAGGCAAAAGGCGAGGTTTCCGGCGCTATCTCCTTCTCTCCCCAGAGCTAGTCGCGCAAAGCAAGCCGCTAAGCCGGCGACCGGCAAGAGAGCTACAACGAAGCATGCCGAACGGAGAAAATAGCAGCAGCTCATCTGTTCACACCTTGTTTCTGCCATGTACTTGAACGCCAAGACGTTCGCGCTTCTGTGAGATGAAAGACGTCCTTCTGCATATGTGGTTGCTCACACCGGTGCACTTGTTAGTGTATCCATTCAGTCCTGGGCTGCGGGGCATTCAGAAGTGGCTCTGTGGAGACGTCTGCATAGAGGCAGCTGTCAGAACACGCACACTCGATTGTTCACCAAAACATATGCAGACGCGTCCTTAGCCTGTAGATTTGGATGCACAGAGTTCCCTGTGTTCGCAAGAGACAAGGGAATCGCGTCTGTGCGCACAGAAGCAATAGCGGACCGTTTCCCTCGGAGTGAACGCGAAAGAGCCGTCTATATACTCGCAGACACGCGAACGTGCCTCAATGCGGTCACAGAGGCAGCAGCTTTTGCACAGATGCTCCTGGTGATTCTGGCACTTTCCAGGCACACTCCTGAAAGTCGCGCACACTGCTGTTCACTCGCTAAACGACCTCTTGGGAAACACGTCTCCGGTCGACGGACCGCTCAGATTGCTTCTCGTGTAACTGTGAACTGTGTCAGCGCAGGGAATCCGTCTCTGTTAAGCAGATGTGGATCCTGCCTCGCTTTTGCTTTGTTGCCTCTACCAAGATGATTTCCCGTTTCTCTCTTCACTGGAGCAGGCAGACACAGCCAACGCACATCAAGTGTCAAGAGACACGCTCTGCTGAGCTCAACGCTTGTGCAGATGCACATGTGCGACGAAGTCAACACACGTGCTTGTGGAGAGAAAGAAAGGGACTCCCAGGCGTGTGGAGCGACGGGGAGAAAGAGCGGGCGCTGAGGAACACAGTTTCAAACAGACTGTCTCCACACAAACAGGCACCTGTCTGCAGGTATCCTAGATCTTGATTCTTGAACTTGAGGAAACACGCGTCTGAGCAAAACTCCCAAACGCTTCCAGGAAAGACACAGGCTCTCCCACAAGCACACAAGTGTTTGCCCTCAGCTATAGATCAGGGACAAGCCTGTGAAGAGCAACCAAAGAGCTCGTCCGTCTTTCCCTCAATAGATGGGAGTAGGCGCGCTTGCGGATGTGTGCGTGTGTGTGGCCACGCGTTTGCTTAGGCATCAGTGTGTGAAAAGGTAGGTGCTTTTCTCTAGCTGCGTGTGCGTGCACGTGGTGCTGGGTGCACATCCCTGGGTGCTCGTGGAAAGGTTTCTGCATGGTTTTCGCTGAGGAATCGTGTGTGTGCACATGGACAAAGAGAAGGCGCAGCAACCAGGTTCCAGCGCCGAAGAAGGCAAAAGGCGAGGTTTCCGGCGCTATCTCCTTCTCTCCCCAGAGCTAGTCGCGCAAAGCAAGCCGCTAAGCCGGCGACCGGCAAGAGAGCTACAACGAAGCATGCCGAACGGAGAAAATAGCAGCAGCTCATCTGTTCACACCTTGTTTCTGCCATGTGCTTGAACGCCAAGACGTTCGCGCTTCTGTGAGATGAAAGACGTCCTTCTGCATATGTGGTTGCTCACACCGGTGCACTTGTTAGTGTATCCATTCAGTCCTGGGCTGCGGGGCATTCAGAAGTGGCTCTGTGGAGACGTCTGCATAGAGGCAGCTGTCAGAACACGCACACTCGATTGTTCACCAAAACATATGCAGACGCGTCCTTAGCCTGTAGATTTGGATGCACAGAGTTCCCTGTGTTCGCAAGAGACAAGGGAATCGCGTCTGTGCGCACAGAAGCAATAGCGGACCGTTTCCCTCGGAGTGAACGCGAAAGAGCCGTCTATATACTCGCAGACACGCGAACGTGCCTCAATGCGGTCACAGAGGCAGCAGCTTTTGCACAGATGCTCCTGGTGATTCTGGCACTTTCCAGGCACACTCCTGAAAGTCGCGCACACTGCTGTTCACTCGCTAAACGACCTCTTGGGAAACACGTCTCCGGTCGACGGACCGCTCAGATTGCTTCTCGTGTAACTGTGAACTGTGTCAGCGCAGGGAATCCGTCTCTGTTGAGCAGATGTGGATCCTGCCTCGCTTTTGCTTTGTTGCCTCTACCAAGATGATTTCCCGTTTCTCTCTTCACTGGAGCAGGCAGACACAGCCAACGCACATCAAGTGTCAAGAGACACGCTCTGCTGAGCTCAACGCTTGTGCAGATGCACATGTGCGACGAAGTCAACACACGTGCTTGTGGAGAGAAAGAAAGGGACTCCCAGGCGTGTGGAGCGACGGGGAGAAAGAGCGGGCGCTGAGGAACACAGTTTCAAACAGACTGTCTCCACACAAACAGGCACCTGTCTGCAGGTATCCTAGATCTTGATTCTTGAACTTGAGGAAACACGCGTCTGAGCAAAACTCCCAAACGCTTCCAGGAAAGACACAGGCTCTCCCACAAGCACACAAGTGTTTGCCCTCAGCTATAGATCAGGGACAAGCCTGTGAAGAGCAACCAAAGAGCTCGTCCGTCTTTCCCTCAATAGATGGGAGTAGGCGCGCTTGCGGATGTGTGCGTGTGTGTGGCCACGCGTTTGCTTAGGCATCAGTGTGTGAAAAGGTAGGTGCTTTTCTCTAGCTGCGTGTGCGTGCACGTGGTGCTGGGTGCACATCCCTGGGTGCTCGTGGAAAGGTTTCTGCATGGTTTTCGCTGAGGAATCGTGTGTGTGCACATGGACAAAGAGAAGGCGCAGCAACCAGGTTCCAGCGCCGAAGAAGGCAAAAGGCGAGGTTTCCGGCGCTATCTCCTTCTCTCCCCAGAGCTAGTCGCGCAAAGCAAGCCGCTAAGCCGGCGACCGGCAAGAGAGCTACAACGAAGCATGCCGAACGGAGAAAATAGCAGCAGCTCATCTGTTCACACCTTGTTTCTGCCATGTGCTTGAACGCCAAGACGTTCGCGCTTCTGTGAGATGAAAGACGTCCTTCTGCATATGTGGTTGCTCACACCGGTGCACTTGTTAGTGTATCCATTCAGTCCTGGGCTGCGGGGCATTCAGAAGTGGCTCTGTGGAGACGTCTGCATAGAGGCAGCTGTCAGAACACGCACACTCGATTGTTCACCAAAACATATGCAGACGCGTCCTTAGCCTGTAGATTTGGATGCACAGAGTTCCCTGTGTTCGCAAGAGACAAGGGAATCGCGTCTGTGCGCACAGAAGCAATAGCGGACCGTTTCCCTCGGAGTGAACGCGAAAGAGCCGTCTATATACTCGCAGACACGCGAACGTGCCTCAATGCGGTCACAGAGGCAGCAGCTTTTGCACAGATGCTCCTGGTGATTCTGGCACTTTCCAGGCACACTCCTGAAAGTCGCGCACACTGCTGTTCACTCGCTAAACGACCTCTTGGGAAACACGTCTCCGGTCGACGGACCGCTCAGATTGCTTCTCGTGTAACTGTGAACTGTGTCAGCGCAGGGAATCCGTCTCTGTTAAGCAGATGTGGATCCTGCCTCGCTTTTGCTTTGTTGCCTCTACCAAGATGATTTCCCGTTTCTCTCTTCACTGGAGCAGGCAGACACAGCCAACGCACATCAAGTGTCAAGAGACACGCTCTGCTGAGCTCAACGCTTGTGCAGATGCACATGTGCGACGAAGTCAACACACGTGCTTGTGGAGAGAAAGAAAGGGACTCCCAGGCGTGTGGAGCGACGGGGAGAAAGAGCGGGCGCTGAGGAACACAGTTTCAAACAGACTGTCTCCACACAAACAGGCACCTGTCTGCAGGTATCCTAGATCTTGATTCTTGAACTTGAGGAAACACGCGTCTGAGCAAAACTCCCAAACGCTTCCAGGAAAGACACAGGCTCTCCCACAAGCACACAAGTGTTTGCCCTCAGCTATAGATCAGGGACAAGCCTGTGAAGAGCAACCAAAGAGCTCGTCCGTCTTTCCCTCAATAGATGGGAGTAGGCGCGCTTGCGGATGTGTGCGTGTGTGTGGCCACGCGTTTGCTTAGGCATCAGTGTGTGAAAAGGTAGGTGCTTTTCTCTAGCTGCGTGTGCGTGCACGTGGTGCTGGGTGCACATCCCTGGGTGCTCGTGGAAAGGTTTCTGCATGGTTTTCGCTGAGGAATCGTGTGTGTGCACATGGACAAAGAGAAGGCGCAGCAACCAGGTTCCAGCGCCGAAGAAGGCAAAAGGCGAGGTTTCCGGCGCTATCTCCTTCTCTCCCCAGAGCTAGTCGCGCAAAGCAAGCCGCTAAGCCGGCGACCGGCAAGAGAGCTACAACGAAGCATGCCGAACGGAGAAAATAGCAGCAGCTCATCTGTTCACACCTTGTTTCTGCCATGTGCTTGAACGCCAAGACGTTCGCGCTTCTGTGAGATGAAAGACGTCCTTCTGCATATGTGGTTGCTCACACCGGTGCACTTGTTAGTGTATCCATTCAGTCCTGGGCTGCGGGGCATTCAGAAGTGGCTCTGTGGAGACGTCTGCATAGAGGCAGCTGTCAGAACACGCACACTCGATTGTTCACCAAAACATATGCAGACGCGTCCTTAGCCTGTAGATTTGGATGCACAGAGTTCCCTGTGTTCGCAAGAGACAAGGGAATCGCGTCTGTGCGCACAGAAGCAATAGCGGACCGTTTCCCTCGGAGTGAACGCGAAAGAGCCGTCTATATACTCGCAGACACGCGAACGTGCCTCAATGCGGTCACAGAGGCAGCAGCTTTTGCACAGATGCTCCTGGTGATTCTGGCACTTTCCAGGCACACTCCTGAAAGTCGCGCACACTGCTGTTCACTCGCTAAACGACCTCTTGGGAAACACGTCTCCGGTCGACGGACCGCTCAGATTGCTTCTCGTGTAACTGTGAACTGTGTCAGCGCAGGGAATCCGTCTCTGTTGAGCAGATGTGGATCCTGCCTCGCTTTTGCTTTGTTGCCTCTACCAAGATGATTTCCCGTTTCTCTCTTCACTGGAGCAGGCAGACACAGCCAACGCACATCAAGTGTCAAGAGACACGCTCTGCTGAGCTCAACGCTTGTGCAGATGCACATGTGCGACGAAGTCAACACACGTGCTTGTGGAGAGAAAGAAAGGGACTCCCAGGCGTGTGGAGCGACGGGGAGAAAGAGCGGGCGCTGAGGAACACAGTTTCAAACAGACTGTCTCCACACAAACAGGCACCTGTCTGCAGGTATCCTAGATCTTGATTCTTGAACTTGAGGAAACACGCGTCTGAGCAAAACTCCCAAACGCTTCCAGGAAAGACACAGGCTCTCCCACAAGCACACAAGTGTTTGCCCTCAGCTATAGATCAGGGACAAGCCTGTGAAGAGCAACCAAAGAGCTCGTCCGTCTTTCCCTCAATAGATGGGAGTAGGCGCGCTTGCGGATGTGTGCGTGTGTGTGGCCACGCGTTTGCTTAGGCATCAGTGTGTGAAAAGGTAGGTGCTTTTCTCTAGCTGCGTGTGCGTGCACGTGGTGCTGGGTGCACATCCCTGGGTGCTCGTGGAAAGGTTTCTGCATGGTTTTCGCTGAGGAATCGTGTGTGTGCACATGGACAAAGAGAAGGCGCAGCAACCAGGTTCCAGCGCCGAAGAAGGCAAAAGGCGAGGTTTCCGGCGCTATCTCCTTCTCTCCCCAGAGCTAGTCGCGCAAAGCAAGCCGCTAAGCCGGCGACCGGCAAGAGAGCTACAACGAAGCATGCCGAACGGAGAAAATAGCAGCAGCTCATCTGTTCACACCTTGTTTCTGCCATGTGCTTGAACGCCAAGACGTTCGCGCTTCTGTGAGATGAAAGACGTCCTTCTGCATATGTGGTTGCTCACACCGGTGCACTTGTTAGTGTATCCATTCAGTCCTGGGCTGCGGGGCATTCAGAAGTGGCTCTGTGGAGACGTCTGCATAGAGGCAGCTGTCAGAACACGCACACTCGATTGTTCACCAAAACATATGCAGACGCGTCCTTAGCCTGTAGATTTGGATGCACAGAGTTCCCTGTGTTCGCAAGAGACAAGGGAATCGCGTCTGTGCGCACAGAAGCAATAGCGGACCGTTTCCCTCGGAGTGAACGCGAAAGAGCCGTCTATATACTCGCAGACACGCGAACGTGCCTCAATGCGGTCACAGAGGCAGCAGCTTTTGCACAGATGCTCCTGGTGATTCTGGCACTTTCCAGGCACACTCCTGAAAGTCGCGCACACTGCTGTTCACTCGCTAAACGACCTCTTGGGAAACACGTCTCCGGTCGACGGACCGCTCAGATTGCTTCTCGTGTAACTGTGAACTGTGTCAGCGCAGGGAATCCGTCTCTGTTGAGCAGATGTCAATCCTGCCTCGCTTTTGCTTTGTTGCCTCTACCAAGATGATTTCCCGTTTCTCTCTTCACTGGAGCAGGCAGACACAGCCAACGCACATCAAGTGTCAAGAGACACGCTCTGCTGAGCTCAACGCTTGTGCAGATGCACATGTGCGACGAAGTCAACACACGTGCTTGTGGAGAGAAAGAAAGGGACTCCCAGGCGTGTGGAGCGACGGGGAGAAAGAGCGGGCGCTGAGGAACACAGTTTCAAACAGACTGTCTCCACACAAACAGGCACCTGTCTGCAGGTATCCTAGATCTTGATTCTTGAACTTGAGGAAACACGCGTCTGAGCAAAACTCCCAAACGCTTCCAGGAAAGACACAGGCTCTCCCACAAGCACACAAGTGTTTGCCCTCAGCTATAGATCAGGGACAAGCCTGTGAAGAGCAACCAAAGAGCTCGTCCGTCTTTCCCTCAATAGATGGGAGTAGGCGCGCTTGCGGATGTGTGCGTGTGTGTGGCCACGCGTTTGCTTAGGCATCAGTGTGTGAAAAGGTAGGTGCTTTTCTCTAGCTGCGTGTGCGTGCACGTGGTGCTGGGTGCACATCCCTGGGTGCTCGTGGAAAGGTTTCTGCATGGTTTTCGCTGAGGAATCGTGTGTGTGCACATGGACAAAGAGAAGGCGCAGCAACCAGGTTCCAGCGCCGAAGAAGGCAAAAGGCGAGGTTTCCGGCGCTATCTCCTTCTCTCCCCAGAGCTAGTCGCGCAAAGCAAGCCGCTAAGCCGGCGACCGGCAAGAGAGCTACAACGAAGCATGCCGAACGGAGAAAATAGCAGCAGCTCATCTGTTCACACCTTGTTTCTGCCATGTGCTTGAACGCCAAGACGTTCGCGCTTCTGTGAGATGAAAGACGTCCTTCTGCATATGTGGTTGCTCACACCGGTGCACTTGTTAGTGTATCCATTCAGTCCTGGGCTGCGGGGCATTCAGAAGTGGCTCTGTGGAGACGTCTGCATAGAGGCAGCTGTCAGAACACGCACACTCGATTGTTCACCAAAACATATGCAGACGCGTCCTTAGCCTGTAGATTTGGATGCACAGAGTTCCCTGTGTTCGCAAGAGACAAGGGAATCGCGTCTGTGCGCACAGAAGCAATAGCGGACCGTTTCCCTCGGAGTGAACGCGAAAGAGCCGTCTATATACTCGCAGACACGCGAACGTGCCTCAATGCGGTCACAGAGGCAGCAGCTTTTGCACAGATGCTC
Source organism: Patagioenas fasciata (assembly GCF_037038585.1). Taxonomy (NCBI): domain Eukaryota; kingdom Metazoa; phylum Chordata; class Aves; order Columbiformes; family Columbidae; genus Patagioenas; species Patagioenas fasciata. Next base: position 100,438 of record NW_027288639.1, read on the forward strand.
CTGGTGATTCTGGCACTTTCCAGGCACACTCCTGAAAGTCGCGCACACTGCTGTTCACTCGCTAAACGACCTCTTGGGAAACACGTCTCCGGTCGACGGACCGCTCAGATTGCTTCTCGTGTAACTGTGAACTGTGTCAGCGCAGGGAATCCGTCTCTGTTGAGCAGATGTCAATCCTGCCTCGCTTTTGCTTTGTTGCCTCTACCAAGATGATTTCCCGTTTCTCTCTTCACTGGAGCAGGCAGACACAGCCAACGCACATCAAGTGTCAAGAGACACGCTCTGCTGAGCTCAACGCTTGTGCAGATGCACATGTGCGACGAAGTCAACACACGTGCTTGTGGAGAGAAAGAAAGGGACTCCCAGGCGTGTGGAGCGACGGGGAGAAAGAGCGGGCGCTGAGGAACACAGTTTCAAACAGACTGTCTCCACACAAACAGGCACCTGTCTGCAGGTATCCTAGATCTTGATTCTTGAACTTGAGGAAACACGCGTCTGAGCAAAACTCCCAAACGCTTCCAGGAAAGACACAGGCTCTCCCACAAGCACACAAGTGTTTGCCCTCAGCTATAGATCAGGGACAAGCCTGTGAAGAGCAACCAAAGAGCTCGTCCGTCTTTCCCTCAATAGATGGGAGTAGGCGCGCTTGCGGATGTGTGCGTGTGTGTGGCCACGCGTTTGCTTAGGCATCAGTGTGTGAAAAGGTAGGTGCTTTTCTCTAGCTGCGTGTGCGTGCACGTGGTGCTGGGTGCACATCCCTGGGTGCTCGTGGAAAGGTTTCTGCATGGTTTTCGCTGAGGAATCGTGTGTGTGCACATGGACAAAGAGAAGGCGCAGCAACCAGGTTCCAGCGCCGAAGAAGGCAAAAGGCGAGGTTTCCGGCGCTATCTCCTTCTCTCCCCAGAGCTAGTCGCGCAAAGCAAGCCGCTAAGCCGGCGACCGGCAAGAGAGCTACAACGAAGCATGCCGAACGGAGAAAATAGCAGCAGCTCATCTGTTCACACCTTGTTTCTGCCATGTGCTTGAACGCCAAGACGTTCGCGCTTCTGTGAGATGAAAGACGTCCTTCTGCATATGTGGTTGCTCACACCGGTGCACTTGTTAGTGTATCCATTCAGTCCTGGGCTGCGGGGCATTCAGAAGTGGCTCTGTGGAGACGTCTGCATAGAGGCAGCTGTCAGAACACGCACACTCGATTGTTCACCAAAACATATGCAGACGCGTCCTTAGCCTGTAGATTTGGATGCACAGAGTTCCCTGTGTTCGCAAGAGACAAGGGAATCGCGTCTGTGCGCACAGAAGCAATAGCGGACCGTTTCCCTCGGAGTGAACGCGAAAGAGCCGTCTATATACTCGCAGACACGCGAACGTGCCTCAATGCGGTCACAGAGGCAGCAGCTTTTGCACAGATGCTCCTGGTGATTCTGGCACTTTCCAGGCACACTCCTGAAAGTCGCGCACACTGCTGTTCACTCGCTAAACGACCTCTTGGGAAACACGTCTCCGGTCGACGGACCGCTCAGATTGCTTCTCGTGTAACTGTGAACTGTGTCAGCGCAGGGAATCCGTCTCTGTTGAGCAGATGTCAATCCTGCCTCGCTTTTGCTTTGTTGCCTCTACCAAGATGATTTCCCGTTTCTCTCTTCACTGGAGCAGGCAGACACAGCCAACGCACATCAAGTGTCAAGAGACACGCTCTGCTGAGCTCAACGCTTGTGCAGATGCACATGTGCGACGAAGTCAACACACGTGCTTGTGGAGAGAAAGAAAGGGACTCCCAGGCGTGTGGAGCGACGGGGAGAAAGAGCGGGCGCTGAGGAACACAGTTTCAAACAGACTGTCTCCACACAAACAGGCACCTGTCTGCAGGTATCCTAGATCTTGATTCTTGAACTTGAGGAAACACGCGTCTGAGCAAAACTCCCAAACGCTTCCAGGAAAGACACAGGCTCTCCCACAAGCACACAAGTGTTTGCCCTCAGCTATAGATCAGGGACAAGCCTGTGAAGAGCAACCAAAGAGCTCGTCCGTCTTTCCCTCAATAGATGGGAGTAGGCGCGCTTGCGGATGTGTGCGTGTGTGTGGCCACGCGTTTGCTTAGGCATCAGTGTGTGAAAAGGTAGGTGCTTTTCTCTAGCTGCGTGTGCGTGCACGTGGTGCTGGGTGCACATCCCTGGGTGCTCGTGGAAAGGTTTCTGCATGGTTTTCGCTGAGGAATCGTGTGTGTGCACATGGACAAAGAGAAGGCGCAGCAACCAGGTTCCAGCGCCGAAGAAGGCAAAAGGCGAGGTTTCCGGCGCTATCTCCTTCTCTCCCCAGAGCTAGTCGCGCAAAGCAAGCCGCTAAGCCGGCGACCGGCAAGAGAGCTACAACGAAGCATGCCGAACGGAGAAAATAGCAGCAGCTCATCTGTTCACACCTTGTTTCTGCCATGTGCTTGAACGCCAAGACGTTCGCGCTTCTGTGAGATGAAAGACGTCCTTCTGCATATGTGGTTGCTCACACCGGTGCACTTGTTAGTGTATCCATTCAGTCCTGGGCTGCGGGGCATTCAGAAGTGGCTCTGTGGAGACGTCTGCATAGAGGCAGCTGTCAGAACACGCACACTCGATTGTTCACCAAAACATATGCAGACGCGTCCTTAGCCTGTAGATTTGGATGCACAGAGTTCCCTGTGTTCGCAAGAGACAAGGGAATCGCGTCTGTGCGCACAGAAGCAATAGCGGACCGTTTCCCTCGGAGTGAACGCGAAAGAGCCGTCTATATACTCGCAGACACGCGAACGTGCCTCAATGCGGTCACAGAGGCAGCAGCTTTTGCACAGATGCTCCTGGTGATTCTGGCACTTTCCAGGCACACTCCTGAAAGTCGCGCACACTGCTGTTCACTCGCTAAACGACCTCTTGGGAAACACGTCTCCGGTCGACGGACCGCTCAGATTGCTTCTCGTGTAACTGTGAACTGTGTCAGCGCAGGGAATCCGTCTCTGTTGAGCAGATGTCAATCCTGCCTCGCTTTTGCTTTGTTGCCTCTACCAAGATGATTTCCCGTTTCTCTCTTCACTGGAGCAGGCAGACACAGCCAACGCACATCAAGTGTCAAGAGACACGCTCTGCTGAGCTCAACGCTTGTGCAGATGCACATGTGCGACGAAGTCAACACACGTGCTTGTGGAGAGAAAGAAAGGGACTCCCAGGCGTGTGGAGCGACGGGGAGAAAGAGCGGGCGCTGAGGAACACAGTTTCAAACAGACTGTCTCCACACAAACAGGCACCTGTCTGCAGGTATCCTAGATCTTGATTCTTGAACTTGAGGAAACACGCGTCTGAGCAAAACTCCCAAACGCTTCCAGGAAAGACACAGGCTCTCCCACAAGCACACAAGTGTTTGCCCTCAGCTATAGATCAGGGACAAGCCTGTGAAGAGCAACCAAAGAGCTCGTCCGTCTTTCCCTCAATAGATGGGAGTAGGCGCGCTTGCGGATGTGTGCGTGTGTGTGGCCACGCGTTTGCTTAGGCATCAGTGTGTGAAAAGGTAGGTGCTTTTCTCTAGCTGCGTGTGCGTGCACGTGGTGCTGGGTGCACATCCCTGGGTGCTCGTGGAAAGGTTTCTGCATGGTTTTCGCTGAGGAATCGTGTGTGTGCACATGGACAAAGAGAAGGCGCAGCAACCAGGTTCCAGCGCCGAAGAAGGCAAAAGGCGAGGTTTCCGGCGCTATCTCCTTCTCTCCCCAGAGCTAGTCGCGCAAAGCAAGCCGCTAAGCCGGCGACCGGCAAGAGAGCTACAACGAAGCATGCCGAACGGAGAAAATAGCAGCAGCTCATCTGTTCACACCTTGTTTCTGCCATGTGCTTGAACGCCAAGACGTTCGCGCTTCTGTGAGATGAAAGACGTCCTTCTGCATATGTGGTTGCTCACACCGGTGCACTTGTTAGTGTATCCATTCAGTCCTGGGCTGCGGGGCATTCAGAAGTGGCTCTGTGGAGACGTCTGCATAGAGGCAGCTGTCAGAACACGCACACTCGATTGTTCACCAAAACATATGCAGACGCGTCCTTAGCCTGTAGATTTGGATGCACAGAGTTCCCTGTGTTCGCAAGAGACAAGGGAATCGCGTCTGTGCGCACAGAAGCAATAGCGGACCGTTTCCCTCGGAGTGAACGCGAAAGAGCCGTCTATATACTCGCAGACACGCGAACGTGCCTCAATGCGGTCACAGAGGCAGCAGCTTTTGCACAGATGCTCCTGGTGATTCTGGCACTTTCCAGGCACACTCCTGAAAGTCGCGCACACTGCTGTTCACTCGCTAAACGACCTCTTGGGAAACACGTCTCCGGTCGACGGACCGCTCAGATTGCTTCTCGTGTAACTGTGAACTGTGTCAGCGCAGGGAATCCGTCTCTGTTGAGCAGATGTCAATCCTGCCTCGCTTTTGCTTTGTTGCCTCTACCAAGATGATTTCCCGTTTCTCTCTTCACTGGAGCAGGCAGACACAGCCAACGCACATCAAGTGTCAAGAGACACGCTCTGCTGAGCTCAACGCTTGTGCAGATGCACATGTGCGACGAAGTCAACACACGTGCTTGTGGAGAGAAAGAAAGGGACTCCCAGGCGTGTGGAGCGACGGGGAGAAAGAGCGGGCGCTGAGGAACACAGTTTCAAACAGACTGTCTCCACACAAACAGGCACCTGTCTGCAGGTATCCTAGATCTTGATTCTTGAACTTGAGGAAACACGCGTCTGAGCAAAACTCCCAAACGCTTCCAGGAAAGACACAGGCTCTCCCACAAGCACACAAGTGTTTGCCCTCAGCTATAGATCAGGGACAAGCCTGTGAAGAGCAACCAAAGAGCTCGTCCGTCTTTCCCTCAATAGATGGGAGTAGGCGCGCTTGCGGATGTGTGCGTGTGTGTGGCCACGCGTTTGCTTAGGCATCAGTGTGTGAAAAGGTAGGTGCTTTTCTCTAGCTGCGTGTGCGTGCACGTGGTGCTGGGTGCACATCCCTGGGTGCTCGTGGAAAGGTTTCTGCATGGTTTTCGCTGAGGAATCGTGTGTGTGCACATGGACAAAGAGAAGGCGCAGCAACCAGGTTCCAGCGCCGAAGAAGGCAAAAGGCGAGGTTTCCGGCGCTATCTCCTTCTCTCCCCAGAGCTAGTCGCGCAAAGCAAGCCGCTAAGCCGGCGACCGGCAAGAGAGCTACAACGAAGCATGCCGAACGGAGAAAATAGCAGCAGCTCATCTGTTCACACCTTGTTTCTGCCATGTGCTTGAACGCCAAGACGTTCGCGCTTCTGTGAGATGAAAGACGTCCTTCTGCATATGTGGTTGCTCACACCGGTGCACTTGTTAGTGTATCCATTCAGTCCTGGGCTGCGGGGCATTCAGAAGTGGCTCTGTGGAGACGTCTGCATAGAGGCAGCTGTCAGAACACGCACACTCGATTGTTCACCAAAACATATGCAGACGCGTCCTTAGCCTGTAGATTTGGATGCACAGAGTTCCCTGTGTTCGCAAGAGACAAGGGAATCGCGTCTGTGCGCACAGAAGCAATAGCGGACCGTTTCCCTCGGAGTGAACGCGAAAGAGCCGTCTATATACTCGCAGACACGCGAACGTGCCTCAATGCGGTCACAGAGGCAGCAGCTTTTGCACAGATGCTCCTGGTGATTCTGGCACTTTCCAGGCACACTCCTGAAAGTCGCGCACACTGCTGTTCACTCGCTAAACGACCTCTTGGGAAACACGTCTCCGGTCGACGGACCGCTCAGATTGCTTCTCGTGTAACTGTGAACTGTGTCAGCGCAGGGAATCCGTCTCTGTTGAGCAGATGTCAATCCTGCCTCGCTTTTGCTTTGTTGCCTCTACCAAGATGATTTCCCGTTTCTCTCTTCACTGGAGCAGGCAGACACAGCCAACGCACATCAAGTGTCAAGAGACACGCTCTGCTGAGCTCAACGCTTGTGCAGATGCACATGTGCGACGAAGTCAACACACGTGCTTGTGGAGAGAAAGAAAGGGACTCCCAGGCGTGTGGAGCGACGGGGAGAAAGAGCGGGCGCTGAGGAACACAGTTTCAAACAGACTGTCTCCACACAAACAGGCACCTGTCTGCAGGTATCCTAGATCTTGATTCTTGAACTTGAGGAAACACGCGTCTGAGCAAAACTCCCAAACGCTTCCAGGAAAGACACAGGCTCTCCCACAAGCACACAAGTGTTTGCCCTCAGCTATAGATCAGGGACAAGCCTGTGAAGAGCAACCAAAGAGCTCGTCCGTCTTTCCCTCAATAGATGGGAGTAGGCGCGCTTGCGGATGTGTGCGTGTGTGTGGCCACGCGTTTGCTTAGGCATCAGTGTGTGAAAAGGTAGGTGCTTTTCTCTAGCTGCGTGTGCGTGCACGTGGTGCTGGGTGCACATCCCTGGGTGCTCGTGGAAAGGTTTCTGCATGGTTTTCGCTGAGGAATCGTGTGTGTGCACATGGACAAAGAGAAGGCGCAGCAACCAGGTTCCAGCGCCGAAGAAGGCAAAAGGCGAGGTTTCCGGCGCTATCTCCTTCTCTCCCCAGAGCTAGTCGCGCAAAGCAAGCCGCTAAGCCGGCGACCGGCAAGAGAGCTACAACGAAGCATGCCGAACGGAGAAAATAGCAGCAGCTCATCTGTTCACACCTTGTTTCTGCCATGTGCTTGAACGCCAAGACGTTCGCGCTTCTGTGAGATGAAAGACGTCCTTCTGCATATGTGGTTGCTCACACCGGTGCACTTGTTAGTGTATCCATTCAGTCCTGGGCTGCGGGGCATTCAGAAGTGGCTCTGTGGAGACGTCTGCATAGAGGCAGCTGTCAGAACACGCACACTCGATTGTTCACCAAAACATATGCAGACGCGTCCTTAGCCTGTAGATTTGGATGCACAGAGTTCCCTGTGTTCGCAAGAGACAAGGGAATCGCGTCTGTGCGCACAGAAGCAATAGCGGACCGTTTCCCTCGGAGTGAACGCGAAAGAGCCGTCTATATACTCGCAGACACGCGAACGTGCCTCAATGCGGTCACAGAGGCAGCAGCTTTTGCACAGATGCTCCTGGTGATTCTGGCACTTTCCAGGCACACTCCTGAAAGTCGCGCACACTGCTGTTCACTCGCTAAACGACCTCTTGGGAAACACGTCTCCGGTCGACGGACCGCTCAGATTGCTTCTCGTGTAACTGTGAACTGTGTCAGCGCAGGGAATCCGTCTCTGTTGAGCAGATGTCAATCCTGCCTCGCTTTTGCTTTGTTGCCTCTACCAAGATGATTTCCCGTTTCTCTCTTCACTGGAGCAGGCAGACACAGCCAACGCACATCAAGTGTCAAGAGACACGCTCTGCTGAGCTCAACGCTTGTGCAGATGCACATGTGCGACGAAGTCAACACACGTGCTTGTGGAGAGAAAGAAAGGGACTCCCAGGCGTGTGGAGCGACGGGGAGAAAGAGCGGGCGCTGAGGAACACAGTTTCAAACAGACTGTCTCCACACAAACAGGCACCTGTCTGCAGGTATCCTAGATCTTGATTCTTGAACTTGAGGAAACACGCGTCTGAGCAAAACTCCCAAACGCTTCCAGGAAAGACACAGGCTCTCCCACAAGCACACAAGTGTTTGCCCTCAGCTATAGATCAGGGACAAGCCTGTGAAGAGCAACCAAAGAGCTCGTCCGTCTTTCCCTCAATAGATGGGAGTAGGCGCGCTTGCGGATGTGTGCGTGTGTGTGGCCACGCGTTTGCTTAGGCATCAGTGTGTGAAAAGGTAGGTGCTTTTCTCTAGCTGCGTGTGCGTGCACGTGGTGCTGGGTGCACATCCCTGGGTGCTCGTGGAAAGGTTTCTGCATGGTTTTCGCTGAGGAATCGTGTGTGTGCACATGGACAAAGAGAAGGCGCAGCAACCAGGTTCCAGCGCCGAAGAAGGCAAAAGGCGAGGTTTCCGGCGCTATCTCCTTCTCTCCCCAGAGCTAGTCGCGCAAAGCAAGCCGCTAAGCCGGCGACCGGCAAGAGAGCTACAACGAAGCATGCCGAACGGAGAAAATAGCAGCAGCTCATCTGTTCACACCTTGTTTCTGCCATGTGCTTGAACGCCAAGACGTTCGCGCTTCTGTGAGATGAAAGACGTCCTTCTGCATATGTGGTTGCTCACACCGGTGCACTTGTTAGTGTATCCATTCAGTCCTGGGCTGCGGGGCATTCAGAAGTGGCTCTGTGGAGACGTCTGCATAGAGGCAGCTGTCAGAACACGCACACTCGATTGTTCACCAAAACATATGCAGACGCGTCCTTAGCCTGTAGATTTGGATGCACAGAGTTCCCTGTGTTCGCAAGAGACAAGGGAATCGCGTCTGTGCGCACAGAAGCAATAGCGGACCGTTTCCCTCGGAGTGAACGCGAAAGAGCCGTCTATATACTCGCAGACACGCGAACGTGCCTCAATGCGGTCACAGAGGCAGCAGCTTTTGCACAGATGCTCCTGGTGATTCTGGCACTTTCCAGGCACACTCCTGAAAGTCGCGCACACTGCTGTTCACTCGCTAAACGACCTCTTGGGAAACACGTCTCCGGTCGACGGACCGCTCAGATTGCTTCTCGTGTAACTGTGAACTGTGTCAGCGCAGGGAATCCGTCTCTGTTGAGCAGATGTCAATCCTGCCTCGCTTTTGCTTTGTTGCCTCTACCAAGATGATTTCCCGTTTCTCTCTTCACTGGAGCAGGCAGACACAGCCAACGCACATCAAGTGTCAAGAGACACGCTCTGCTGAGCTCAACGCTTGTGCAGATGCACATGTGCGACGAAGTCAACACACGTGCTTGTGGAGAGAAAGAAAGGGACTCCCAGGCGTGTGGAGCGACGGGGAGAAAGAGCGGGCGCTGAGGAACACAGTTTCAAACAGACTGTCTCCACACAAACAGGCACCTGTCTGCAGGTATCCTAGATCTTGATTCTTGAACTTGAGGAAACACGCGTCTGAGCAAAACTCCCAAACGCTTCCAGGAAAGACACAGGCTCTCCCACAAGCACACAAGTGTTTGCCCTCAGCTATAGATCAGGGACAAGCCTGTGAAGAGCAACCAAAGAGCTCGTCCGTCTTTCCCTCAATAGATGGGAGTAGGCGCGCTTGCGGATGTGTGCGTGTGTGTGGCCACGCGTTTGCTTAGGCATCAGTGTGTGAAAAGGTAGGTGCTTTTCTCTAGCTGCGTGTGCGTGCACGTGGTGCTGGGTGCACATCCCTGGGTGCTCGTGGAAAGGTTTCTGCATGGTTTTCGCTGAGGAATCGTGTGTGTGCACATGGACAAAGAGAAGGCGCAGCAACCAGGTTCCAGCGCCGAAGAAGGCAAAAGGCGAGGTTTCCGGCGCTATCTCCTTCTCTCCCCAGAGCTAGTCGCGCAAAGCAAGCCGCTAAGCCGGCGACCGGCAAGAGAGCTACAACGAAGCATGCCGAACGGAGAAAATAGCAGCAGCTCATCTGTTCACACCTTGTTTCTGCCATGTGCTTGAACGCCAAGACGTTCGCGCTTCTGTGAGATGAAAGACGTCCTTCTGCATATGTGGTTGCTCACACCGGTGCACTTGTTAGTGTATCCATTCAGTCCTGGGCTGCGGGGCATTCAGAAGTGGCTCTGTGGAGACGTCTGCATAGAGGCAGCTGTCAGAACACGCACACTCGATTGTTCACCAAAACATATGCAGACGCGTCCTTAGCCTGTAGATTTGGATGCACAGAGTTCCCTGTGTTCGCAAGAGACAAGGGAATCGCGTCTGTGCGCACAGAAGCAATAGCGGACCGTTTCCCTCGGAGTGAACGCGAAAGAGCCGTCTATATACTCGCAGACACGCGAACGTGCCTCAATGCGGTCACAGAGGCAGCAGCTTTTGCACAGATGCTCCTGGTGATTCTGGCACTTTCCAGGCACACTCCTGAAAGTCGCGCACACTGCTGTTCACTCGCTAAACGACCTCTTGGGAAACACGTCTCCGGTCGACGGACCGCTCAGATTGCTTCTCGTGTAACTGTGAACTGTGTCAGCGCAGGGAATCCGTCTCTGTTGAGCAGATGTCAATCCTGCCTCGCTTTTGCTTTGTTGCCTCTACCAAGATGATTTCCCGTTTCTCTCTTCACTGGAGCAGGCAGACACAGCCAACGCACATCAAGTGTCAAGAGACACGCTCTGCTGAGCTCAACGCTTGTGCAGATGCACATGTGCGACGAAGTCAACACACGTGCTTGTGGAGAGAAAGAAAGGGACTCCCAGGCGTGTGGAGCGACGGGGAGAAAGAGCGGGCGCTGAGGAACACAGTTTCAAACAGACTGTCTCCACACAAACAGGCACCTGTCTGCAGGTATCCTAGATCTTGATTCTTGAACTTGAGGAAACACGCGTCTGAGCAAAACTCCCAAACGCTTCCAGGAAAGACACAGGCTCTCCCACAAGCACACAAGTGTTTGCCCTCAGCTATAGATCAGGGACAAGCCTGTGAAGAGCAACCAAAGAGCTCGTCCGTCTTTCCCTCAATAGATGGGAGTAGGCGCGCTTGCGGATGTGTGCGTGTGTGTGGCCACGCGTTTGCTTAGGCATCAGTGTGTGAAAAGGTAGGTGCTTTTCTCTAGCTGCGTGTGCGTGCACGTGGTGCTGGGTGCACATCCCTGGGTGCTCGTGGAAAGGTTTCTGCATGGTTTTCGCTGAGGAATCGTGTGTGTGCACATGGACAAAGAGAAGGCGCAGCAACCAGGTTCCAGCGCCGAAGAAGGCAAAAGGCGAGGTTTCCGGCGCTATCTCCTTCTCTCCCCAGAGCTAGTCGCGCAAAGCAAGCCGCTAAGCCGGCGACCGGCAAGAGAGCTACAACGAAGCATGCCGAACGGAGAAAATAGCAGCAGCTCATCTGTTCACACCTTGTTTCTGCCATGTGCTTGAACGCCAAGACGTTCGCGCTTCTGTGAGATGAAAGACGTCCTTCTGCATATGTGGTTGCTCACACCGGTGCACTTGTTAGTGTATCCATTCAGTCCTGGGCTGCGGGGCATTCAGAAGTGGCTCTGTGGAGACGTCTGCATAGAGGCAGCTGTCAGAACACGCACACTCGATTGTTCACCAAAACATATGCAGACGCGTCCTTAGCCTGTAGATTTGGATGCACAGAGTTCCCTGTGTTCGCAAGAGACAAGGGAATCGCGTCTGTGCGCACAGAAGCAATAGCGGACCGTTTCCCTCGGAGTGAACGCGAAAGAGCCGTCTATATACTCGCAGACACGCGAACGTGCCTCAATGCGGTCACAGAGGCAGCAGCTTTTGCACAGATGCTCCTGGTGATTCTGGCACTTTCCAGGCACACTCCTGAAAGTCGCGCACACTGCTGTTCACTCGCTAAACGACCTCTTGGGAAACACGTCTCCGGTCGACGGACCGCTCAGATTGCTTCTCGTGTAACTGTGAACTGTGTCAGCGCAGGGAATCCGTCTCTGTTGAGCAGATGTCAATCCTGCCTCGCTTTTGCTTTGTTGCCTCTACCAAGATGATTTCCCGTTTCTCTCTTCACTGGAGCAGGCAGACACAGCCAACGCACATCAAGTGTCAAGAGACACGCTCTGCTGAGCTCAACGCTTGTGCAGATGCACATGTGCGACGAAGTCAACACACGTGCTTGTGGAGAGAAAGAAAGGGACTCCCAGGCGTGTGGAGCGACGGGGAGAAAGAGCGGGCGCTGAGGAACACAGTTTCAAACAGACTGTCTCCACACAAACAGGCACCTGTCTGCAGGTATCCTAGATCTTGATTCTTGAACTTGAGGAAACACGCGTCTGAGCAAAACTCCCAAACGCTTCCAGGAAAGACACAGGCTCTCCCACAAGCACACAAGTGTTTGCCCTCAGCTATAGATCAGGGACAAGCCTGTGAAGAGCAACCAAAGAGCTCGTCCGTCTTTCCCTCAATAGATGGGAGTAGGCGCGCTTGCGGATGTGTGCGTGTGTGTGGCCACGCGTTTGCTTAGGCATCAGTGTGTGAAAAGGTAGGTGCTTTTCTCTAGCTGCGTGTGCGTGCACGTGGTGCTGGGTGCACATCCCTGGGTGCTCGTGGAAAGGTTTCTGCATGGTTTTCGCTGAGGAATCGTGTGTGTGCACATGGACAAAGAGAAGGCGCAGCAACCAGGTTCCAGCGCCGAAGAAGGCAAAAGGCGAGGTTTCCGGCGCTATCTCCTTCTCTCCCCAGAGCTAGTCGCGCAAAGCAAGCCGCTAAGCCGGCGACCGGCAAGAGAGCTACAACGAAGCATGCCGAACGGAGAAAATAGCAGCAGCTCATCTGTTCACACCTTGTTTCTGCCATGTGCTTGAACGCCAAGACGTTCGCGCTTCTGTGAGATGAAAGACGTCCTTCTGCATATGTGGTTGCTCACACCGGTGCACTTGTTAGTGTATCCATTCAGTCCTGGGCTGCGGGGCATTCAGAAGTGGCTCTGTGGAGACGTCTGCATAGAGGCAGCTGTCAGAACACGCACACTCGATTGTTCACCAAAACATATGCAGACGCGTCCTTAGCCTGTAGATTTGGATGCACAGAGTTCCCTGTGTTCGCAAGAGACAAGGGAATCGCGTCTGTGCGCACAGAAGCAATAGCGGACCGTTTCCCTCGGAGTGAACGCGAAAGAGCCGTCTATATACTCGCAGACACGCGAACGTGCCTCAATGCGGTCACAGAGGCAGCAGCTTTTGCACAGATGCTCCTGGTGATTCTGGCACTTTCCAGGCACACTCCTGAAAGTCGCGCACACTGCTGTTCACTCGCTAAACGACCTCTTGGGAAACACGTCTCCGGTCGACGGACCGCTCAGATTGCTTCTCGTGTAACTGTGAACTGTGTCAGCGCAGGGAATCCGTCTCTGTTGAGCAGATGTCAATCCTGCCTCGCTTTTGCTTTGTTGCCTCTACCAAGATGATTTCCCGTTTCTCTCTTCACTGGAGCAGGCAGACACAGCCAACGCACATCAAGTGTCAAGAGACACGCTCTGCTGAGCTCAACGCTTGTGCAGATGCACATGTGCGACGAAGTCAACACACGTGCTTGTGGAGAGAAAGAAAGGGACTCCCAGGCGTGTGGAGCGACGGGGAGAAAGAGCGGGCGCTGAGGAACACAGTTTCAAACAGACTGTCTCCACACAAACAGGCACCTGTCTGCAGGTATCCTAGATCTTGATTCTTGAACTTGAGGAAACACGCGTCTGAGCAAAACTCCCAAACGCTTCCAGGAAAGACACAGGCTCTCCCACAAGCACACAAGTGTTTGCCCTCAGCTATAGATCAGGGACAAGCCTGTGAAGAGCAACCAAAGAGCTCGTCCGTCTTTCCCTCAATAGATGGGAGTAGGCGCGCTTGCGGATGTGTGCGTGTGTGTGGCCACGCGTTTGCTTAGGCATCAGTGTGTGAAAAGGTAGGTGCTTTTCTCTAGCTGCGTGTGCGTGCACGTGGTGCTGGGTGCACATCCCTGGGTGCTCGTGGAAAGGTTTCTGCATGGTTTTCGCTGAGGAATCGTGTGTGTGCACATGGACAAAGAGAAGGCGCAGCAACCAGGTTCCAGCGCCGAAGAAGGCAAAAGGCGAGGTTTCCGGCGCTATCTCCTTCTCTCCCCAGAGCTAGTCGCGCAAAGCAAGCCGCTAAGCCGGCGACCGGCAAGAGAGCTACAACGAAGCATGCCGAACGGAGAAAATAGCAGCAGCTCATCTGTTCACACCTTGTTTCTGCCATGTGCTTGAACTCCAAGACGTTCGCGCTTCTGTGAGATGAAAGACGTCCTTCTGCATATGTGGTTGCTCACACCGGTGCACTTGTTAGTGTATCCATTCAGTCCTGGGCTGCGGGGCATTCAGAAGTGGCTCTGTGGAGACGTCTGCATAGAGGCAGCTGTCAGAACACGCACACTCGATTGTTCACCAAAACATATGCAGACGCGTCCTTAGCCTGTAGATTTGGATGCACAGAGTTCCCTGTGTTCGCAAGAGACAAGGGAATCGCGTCTGTGCGCACAGAAGCAATAGCGGACCGTTTCCCTCGGAGTGAACGCGAAAGAGCCGTCTATATACTCGCAGACACGCGAACGTGCCTCAATGCGGTCACAGAGGCAGCAGCTTTTGCACAGATGCTCCTGGTGATTCTGGCACTTTCCAGGCACACTCCTGAAAGTCGCGCACACTGCTGTTCACTCGCTAAACGACCTCTTGGGAAACACGTCTCCGGTCGACGGACCGCTCAGATTGCTTCTCGTGTAACTGTGAACTGTGTCAGCGCAGGGAATCCGTCTCTGTTGAGCAGATGTCAATCCTGCCTCGCTTTTGCTTTGTTGCCTCTACCAAGATGATTTCCCGTTTCTCTCTTCACTGGAGCAGGCAGACACAGCCAACGCACATCAAGTGTCAAGAGACACGCTCTGCTGAGCTCAACGCTTGTGCAGATGCACATGTGCGACGAAGTCAACACACGTGCTTGTGGAGAGAAAGAAAGGGACTCCCAGGCGTGTGGAGCGACGGGGAGAAAGAGCGGGCGCTGAGGAACACAGTTTCAAACAGACTGTCTCCACACAAACAGGCACCTGTCTGCAGGTATCCTAGATCTTGATTCTTGAACTTGAGGAAACACGCGTCTGAGCAAAACTCCCAAACGCTTCCAGGAAAGACACAGGCTCTCCCACAAGCACACAAGTGTTTGCCCTCAGCTATAGATCAGGGACAAGCCTGTGAAGAGCAACCAAAGAGCTCGTCCGTCTTTCCCTCAATAGATGGGAGTAGGCGCGCTTGCGGATGTGTGCGTGTGTGTGGCCACGCGTTTGCTTAGGCATCAGTGTGTGAAAAGGTAGGTGCTTTTCTCTAGCTGCGTGTGCGTGCACGTGGTGCTGGGTGCACATCCCTGGGTGCTCGTGGAAAGGTTTCTGCATGGTTTTCGCTGAGGAATCGTGTGTGTGCACATGGACAAAGAGAAGGCGCAGCAACCAGGTTCCAGCGCCGAAGAAGGCAAAAGGCGAGGTTTCCGGCGCTATCTCCTTCTCTCCCCAGAGCTAGTCGCGCAAAGCAAGCCGCTAAGCCGGCGACCGGCAAGAGAGCTACAACGAAGCATGCCGAACGGAGAAAATAGCAGCAGCTCATCTGTTCACACCTTGTTTCTGCCATGTGCTTGAACGCCAAGACGTTCGCGCTTCTGTGAGATGAAAGACGTCCTTCTGCATATGTGGTTGCTCACACCGGTGCACTTGTTAGTGTATCCATTCAGTCCTGGGCTGCGGGGCATTCAGAAGTGGCTCTGTGGAGACGTCTGCATAGAGGCAGCTGTCAGAACACGCACACTCGATTGTTCACCAAAACATATGCAGACGCGTCCTTAGCCTGTAGATTTGGATGCACAGAGTTCCCTGTGTTCGCAAGAGACAAGGGAATCGCGTCTGTGCGCACAGAAGCAATAGCGGACCGTTTCCCTCGGAGTGAACGCGAAAGAGCCGTCTATATACTCGCAGACACGCGAACGTGCCTCAATGCGGTCACAGAGGCAGCAGCTTTTGCACAGATGCTCCTGGTGATTCTGGCACTTTCCAGGCACACTCCTGAAAGTCGCGCACACTGCTGTTCACTCGCTAAACGACCTCTTGGGAAACACGTCTCCGGTCGACGGACCGCTCAGATTGCTTCTCGTGTAACTGTGAACTGTGTCAGCGCAGGGAATCCGTCTCTGTTGAGCAGATGTCAATCCTGCCTCGCTTTTGCTTTGTTGCCTCTACCAAGATGATTTCCCGTTTCTCTCTTCACTGGAGCAGGCAGACACAGCCAACGCACATCAAGTGTCAAGAGACACGCTCTGCTGAGCTCAACGCTTGTGCAGATGCACATGTGCGACGAAGTCAACACACGTGCTTGTGGAGAGAAAGAAAGGGACTCCCAGGCGTGTGGAGCGACGGGGAGAAAGAGCGGGCGCTGAGGAACACAGTTTCAAACAGACTGTCTCCACACAAACAGGCACCTGTCTGCAGGTATCCTAGATCTTGATTCTTGAACTTGAGGAAACACGCGTCTGAGCAAAACTCCCAAACGCTTCCAGGAAAGACACAGGCTCTCCCACAAGCACACAAGTGTTTGCCCTCAGCTATAGATCAGGGACAAGCCTGTGAAGAGCAACCAAAGAGCTCGTCCGTCTTTCCCTCAATAGATGGGAGTAGGCGCGCTTGCGGATGTGTGCGTGTGTGTGGCCACGCGTTTGCTTAGGCATCAGTGTGTGAAAAGGTAGGTGCTTTTCTCTAGCTGCGTGTGCGTGCACGTGGTGCTGGGTGCACATCCCTGGGTGCTCGTGGAAAGGTTTCTGCATGGTTTTCGCTGAGGAATCGTGTGTGTGCACATGGACAAAGAGAAGGCGCAGCAACCAGGTTCCAGCGCCGAAGAAGGCAAAAGGCGAGGTTTCCGGCGCTATCTCCTTCTCTCCCCAGAGCTAGTCGCGCAAAGCAAGCCGCTAAGCCGGCGACCGGCAAGAGAGCTACAACGAAGCATGCCGAACGGAGAAAATAGCAGCAGCTCATCTGTTCACACCTTGTTTCTGCCATGTGCTTGAACTCCAAGACGTTCGCGCTTCTGTGAGATGAAAGACGTCCTTCTGCATATGTGGTTGCTCACACCGGTGCACTTGTTAGTGTATCCATTCAGTCCTGGGCTGCGGGGCATTCAGAAGTGGCTCTGTGGAGACGTCTGCATAGAGGCAGCTGTCAGAACACGCACACTCGATTGTTCACCAAAACATATGCAGACGCGTCCTTAGCCTGTAGATTTGGATGCACAGAGTTCCCTGTGTTCGCAAGAGACAAGGGAATCGCGTCTGTGCGCACAGAAGCAATAGCGGACCGTTTCCCTCGGAGTGAACGCGAAAGAGCCGTCTATATACTCGCAGACACGCGAACGTGCCTCAATGCGGTCACAGAGGCAGCAGCTTTTGCACAGATGCTCCTGGTGATTCTGGCACTTTCCAGGCACACTCCTGAAAGTCGCGCACACTGCTGTTCACTCGCTAAACGACCTCTTGGGAAACACGTCTCCGGTCGACGGACCGCTCAGATTGCTTCTCGTGTAACTGTGAACTGTGTCAGCGCAGGGAATCCGTCTCTGTTGAGCAGATGTCAATCCTGCCTCGCTTTTGCTTTGTTGCCTCTACCAAGATGATTTCCCGTTTCTCTCTTCACTGGAGCAGGCAGACACAGCCAACGCACATCAAGTGTCAAGAGACACGCTCTGCTGAGCTCAACGCTTGTGCAGATGCACATGTGCGACGAAGTCAACACACGTGCTTGTGGAGAGAAAGAAAGGGACTCCCAGGCGTGTGGAGCGACGGGGAGAAAGAGCGGGCGCTGAGGAACACAGTTTCAAACAGACTGTCTCCACACAAACAGGCACCTGTCTGCAGGTATCCTAGATCTTGATTCTTGAACTTGAGGAAACACGCGTCTGAGCAAAACTCCCAAACGCTTCCAGGAAAGACACAGGCTCTCCCACAAGCACACAAGTGTTTGCCCTCAGCTATAGATCAGGGACAAGCCTGTGAAGAGCAACCAAAGAGCTCGTCCGTCTTTCCCTCAATAGATGGGAGTAGGCGCGCTTGCGGATGTGTGCGTGTGTGTGGCCACGCGTTTGCTTAGGCATCAGTGTGTGAAAAGGTAGGTGCTTTTCTCTAGCTGCGTGTGCGTGCACGTGGTGCTGGGTGCACATCCCTGGGTGCTCGTGGAAAGGTTTCTGCATGGTTTTCGCTGAGGAATCGTGTGTGTGCACATGGACAAAGAGAAGGCGCAGCAACCAGGTTCCAGCGCCGAAGAAGGCAAAAGGCGAGGTTTCCGGCGCTATCTCCTTCTCTCCCCAGAGCTAGTCGCGCAAAGCAAGCCGCTAAGCCGGCGACCGGCAAGAGAGCTACAACGAAGCATGCCGAACGGAGAAAATAGCAGCAGCTCATCTGTTCACACCTTGTTTCTGCCATGTGCTTGAACGCCAAGACGTTCGCGCTTCTGTGAGATGAAAGACGTCCTTCTGCATATGTGGTTGCTCACACCGGTGCACTTGTTAGTGTATCCATTCAGTCCTGGGCTGCGGGGCATTCAGAAGTGGCTCTGTGGAGACGTCTGCATAGAGGCAGCTGTCAGAACACGCACACTCGATTGTTCACCAAAACATATGCAGACGCGTCCTTAGCCTGTAGATTTGGATGCACAGAGTTCCCTGTGTTCGCAAGAGACAAGGGAATCGCGTCTGTGCGCACAGAAGCAATAGCGGACCGTTTCCCTCGGAGTGAACGCGAAAGAGCCGTCTATATACTCGCAGACACGCGA